>NW_023277156.1:0-25529 GCF_003668045.3 Cricetulus griseus | reverse complement strand
GTTATTTATTTATTTATTTATTTATTAGTTCTAGTTAGGGAACAAGCTTGTTTCACATGTAAGTCCCTTCTCCCTCTCCCTCCCCTTACCCCCATCCTTCCTCCCCCACCCCTTGTCTAACCCCCACCCTATCCACCCACCACTCCCCAGGCAGGGTAGGGCCCTCAACAGGGGCTCTGCAAAGTCCACCAAATCTTCCTGTGCTGGTCCTGGGCCTTTCCCCATGTGTCCAGGGCCAGAGTGTAACCCTTCACATGGGATGGGCTCTCAAAGTCCCTTCTTGCACCAGGGAAAAATACTAATGCACCACCAAAGGCTCCCTGGAGTGCAGAGGCCTCCTTATTGACATCCATGTTCAGGGGTCTGGATCAGTCTTGTACTGGCCTCCCAGACAGCACCTGGGGTCGATGTGCTCTCCCTTGTTCAGGTCAACTGTTCCTGTGTGTTTCTCCAACCTGGAACAGACCGCTTCGCTCTTCATTCCTCCCTCTCTTCAACTAAATTCCCGATTTCAGCTCAGTTTATATCTGTGGATGTCTGATTCTGCTTCCATCAGCCACTGGATGAGGGCTCTAGGTTGGCATAAAGAGAAGTCATCAATCTCATTTTGGGGGAAGGGCTTTTAGGTTATCCTCTCCACCATTGTCTAGATTGTTAGATCGTGTCATCCTTGTAGGTCTCTGGAGATCTCCCGGGTTCCAGATCTCTTCTCGAACCTACAGTGGCTCCCTCTGATATGGTATCTCTCATCCTGCTCTCTCTCCTATATTCTTCCCACAACTCAATATTTCTGCCCCTCCATTTCCTCTCCTCTACTCCTCTTGCTCTTATTGTAGCAGCTCTTTCCCTGCTATCCTCATGCTCCCAATTAGTTCAGGAGTTGATGCCACTTCCATTCCTGGGGACCATTTATCCCTTAGAGTCCTTCATGTTTCCTAGTTTCTTTGGTGAAGAGAATTATAGGCTGGTAATCCTTTGCTCTATGTCTAAAATTCATATATGAGTGAGTACATACCATGTTTGTCTTTTGGTGACTGGGTTACCTCACTCAGGATGGTTTCTTTTAGTTCCATCCATTTGCCTGTCAATTTCAAGATTCCATTACTTTTTTCTGCTGAGTAGTACTCCATTATATAAATGTACCATATTTTCTCAATCCATTCTTCAGTTGAGGGGCATCTAGGTTGCTTGTGTTTCTGGCTATTACAAACAATGCTGCTATGAACATGGTTGAACATATGTCCTTGTTGTATGAACATGTTTTTGCTCAATTTTTAATTTAAATTAGAAACAATATTGTTTTTTAAGTCAATCCCAGTTCCCTCTCTATCCCCACCTCCCCTGCCAGGTATGCCTGTCTTTTAAATAAACATTCTATGTTGTTTTTTGATTGAGCATCAGTGGGTTTGTATTTACCTGAAACAAAATGAATTATAAGGAGCTGCTGATCTATTGCATGAGATCAACTCTACTTCTGGTGAGAGCTCTAGAGCATGTTGCTTCTGTGTTGGAATAAATGTCAGTAGCTTGAGTGTTAGAAACAACAGCTTTAGGGTCATTTTGAGGTAATTTTGTGAAAGTTGTGAAGTCTGTATTTATTTTATTTTTATACACATAGAGTTATAGGGAGATGGGTAACATTGGTCAAGATTACCCATTTCCTTTCCTATGTTTTCTTTGTTCTTTTGATTAAAAGTTGACAATATTTTCCTGCCTTATTTCTTAGCTTTTTCTCACCAACCCTTTCACACTTTCCAAAATATTTTATATCTTTTTGATTGTTGTACCTTTTGACAAGTTTAGCCCTCATATTATGTGAATTTGTGTACTGATTTTCTGTAATATATAATGTACCCTAGTTATATAAATTTACCTAAAAATGTTGGACCTTCACCAATGTGTCTTCATGAAATTTCTTATGTTATCACTTCCTCATGGTTTTGGATTTGGGTGAAGTTGCTGTGGAGAGAAGGTTTAGTTTCTTTCATCTTTATCTTTCTTGTTTGCCTCTTCCCATTTTCTGGCAAATCTGTGCTCTCCAGTTGTTGCTGTCTTCTTGTTTGAGTCTTTGCTATGTAAGTGATGGGTATGATTAATACATTGGCTTTGGATTTTTAAAACCTTATCATATATTATTGTCTCTGTCTCCTAAATAGGCTCAGGTATCAACATGACAAAACCTGGGGTCATCTGAGAGAACACCGAGTGTGTTCTTATATCAGAATGTCTGATTCCTGCCTGTAAACGATTGTGTTGACTGATGTTTTATGTGGGAAGAAGACTTCCCCTGAGGTGGCAATGTCTTTGAACATGTGGGCCTGGGCTTGTTAAGAGAGATGGCTGAGCACAAGATAGTGGCAAAGCAAAAGAGAAAAATCAAGACACAATGATTCCACGTGTTTTCCCTTCAATGACTGACTTGAGAGTTTCTGTCCTAAGTACCCACTTTAATAGAAACTGGCCTAGGAGTAACAACCAAATCTCCTCTTTACAGGAGTAGCTTTTATTCAGACAATTTAATCGCAGCAAAAGAGAAGAATGTTGGTAGTCTTACTATCATATTCACTATGTAGTCCAAACTGGCTTGAATTCATGGAGATCTGCCTGTCTCTGCTACCACACTCAGCTATATTCATAACTGAAAATACTTTGACAGCCACCACTGGCAGATATCACAAATGACTTTAAGATATATTGTCCTTTACCTGGGTCCTCTGAGATTAAACTGAACCACTTCAGTGTATTTTAGAAAATTAATTTCATGATGAGTCAATTATAATCAGAGTTGGGATTTTTATGTTGAGACAGGATATCTCTCCATATTTTATGCTGTCCTTGAACTAAGAATGGAAATGAGTTTGACCACAAATTCACAGAAATTTGTCTCTGCTGCCCAGCTATTGAAATATAGGCTGTGTGCTAAATCTTCCTATTATAATTTTATTATTTATTCATTTATTTATGTCTATTTAAATTCATGTGATTTTAGGTGTAGAAGTTGGGTATGCATGTCATGGTTTTGTTGTAAATATCAGAGAATACTTTTGAATGTTTGTCTTTTAAAGTTAGCATGTTTGACACAGGGTCTCTAGGTTTCCATGTGACATAGGTAGACTTTTGAGGATTTCCTCTGTCAGTGTCATGGGTGTATCTGGGTGGAGGAGTGCTGCCAGAATCCTTGTGTTGTGAATTCCCATGTGGTCCATGTAAATTATCTGACCTAGGGGTAGGTGTCTCAGAAACTTTTCTCTGTGGACTTAATTTGATCAGAGCATTGGAAGCAGGGAGCTTGGTGTAGGAGCAAGTTTCTATTCAACTTCAACATTTTTGATGAATATATGGAAAGCAGCCTAAGTCAGAGAGGCCTGGTTTTTCCAGTATCTTTTTGACATTCAGCACTTTGCATTTAACATTTACATGTAATTTTCACCCACAGTTAATTCATGCAGGATGAAATTCTAGATTTTTTATTGAGAAGAACATAGTTTTGGAAGGTATGAGACACTGCAACTCTGGCATGTGGGGATATAGCTCGACCAGTATCACTGGCCAGTGTTCACTTATAGACACTGCTTTGAGTAGCAGTGGGAACACAGATTAGAAAACTGGAATGCTGATTTCTAAAGGTTATGAACATTGCATTCTATTTTCAGGTTTGTATTTTAAATATTGCAAATAGTTTAACAACTTTAATAAAGATGGTGATATCATTGCCTTTCACAATACTAGATTCAATATTTTACCCTTTTGTCTTATCATTCTTATATTTCCCTAAATATAGCAATCATCCACAGCACACCAAATAATCAAAAGCCTCCTACCCGCCAACATTTGGGGATGTGGAAGTCATGTTCTATAGACACTTACTGCTCTATGTGGATGTAGGCATTCTTAAAGGATCCCTAAGAAAATTGTACATTATGTTCAACTCCTATGAAAAGCATCAGTGACTTTAGTTTATATATATATATATATTATATATATATATATATATATATATCCTGTGAAGCTCAAACAATATCTATGTCAACCTGAAACAAATGTCCTCATATGTCCTGTGGAAACAAAAGCAAAAGTTCTTCTCCAAAGCATTTGTTATTTTCATTTGACAAACATTTTACACTTTTTTAAAGTTAAGGCATTCTTGATGTATATAGAATCCTTCATTTCCACATTCACTCTTTCAATTCCATTTACATCCGTAGCTATTTTACTGTATGACTTTTAGCCAAAGCAAACATTAGACTGCTAAGCTACACATGGATCTTCTGCATGGTTTCCCAGCTGGCTATGCCTGCTTCTGAGTTCCTGAAAGCAAAGTAAAAAACTCACAACCCAGTCACAGGTAGGTCACCAAGAACTACACACTTCCTTCCAAGAGCTCTAGAATTCCCATCATCGTGCTATGGCAGTCATTTTAACTGAGGTTATCATTACTACTTATGGTACTGGCTGTTCAAGGACTCCCAGTAGGCAGAAATTCAATAAGGAAACAATTGTTTTCAGCTTTCCAGGCCTTATATGGAAATATGGCCCCATGTTGGGTACAGAAGTTTTACTCCTTTAACTCCTTAGTTTTCCCCCACCGCCAGGTCTTTAGTTTTTTACCTTTTGTGGAGGGCACCTCCCAGGTCCAAAATAGATACACAGATACATGTTATTATTTATAAATACCTGGCCTTTACTTGGATTATTTCTGGCCAATTTTTCTTAACTTAAATGATTCCATCTATCTTTGCCTCCAGAATTTTTCCTTTTCTCCCTTTCTATGTATTGCACTTTCCCTCCTACTCATGACATGCTGTGTGGCTGGGTAGCTGGATCATACCTCTTTATCAGAACATATGGTGTTGAAGACAAACCAAGAATCACCACTTCACAGAATTAAACTAATATAGCATAAACAAAAGCAACACATATTTACATTATTAAACCAATATTCCATAGCATAAAAGTAACACATCCTAAAATACTGTTCTATTGAAAAATACATTTACAATATGGTCAGTTTCATGATTTTAGTTTCACATATGTATGTGGTACTTTAGAATGTCCTGAGCTATGAAGATGTGCATATCCACTTCACTTGCAAAGAGTGGACTTTGCTGGATACTTCTCAGAAGAATATCTACAAAGACGTGATGCTGGAGACCTACAAGAACCTCAATGATATAGGTAAGTGTGTCTTTTCTTTCACATTTTAAAATAATAGTAAAACTGAGCATTTCTTATTGATGCTCTTCTTTAATTTGATTGAGATAGAATAAGAATGTAGGAAATAAATCAAAGTTCTGTAGTTCTTTGAAGACAGTAAGTTAAATTTTGAGCATTTATCAATAATATAATGTAATATACATTTTCTGGTACTATGTTTTAGGATACAGTTGGGAAGACCATACAATTGAAGAACATTTTCCAAGTTCTAAAAGATATGAAAGGTAATTTTCATGAAAAAGTGATAGAAATGTGCCTCTGAAAAAAATTGAAATGTGTCCTGGAAATTTCAAACTGAAACAAAAGTATAATTAAACACAGCTTAAAGTACAGTGATGATTATTAAACTCACACCAAATCATATACCTCAATTTCAGGTAGATGAAATGCATTTTATTAAGAAAGATGACAAGCAACCAGTGCTCTGAGAGATTTTACCACTTGAATCATCACACCATGAGTGCTATGCTGTAGAATTGTCAATCCATTTATTTCAAAATACCTATATGACTAAGGGAATACACATGGTTGAGGTGATAAATGTATCCCCAAAATCAACCACCCCATAGGAAATCTGGTATTACTCAAGTACTTGTGGTTACTTTTCTAAATTTATTGAGGGGGCAATTATTTTCAACAGTCAAGGGGAAGTTATTTTAGATAAATGATAATCTCTCTAGCACATGTCAATAAGGCATGGAAAGTCAAATTGTGTTAATGTACAAGTCTCTTCTTTGTAATATTTCCTTTACTAGGTATATCATATATTACTCAGGATACAAGACAAATGAGCAAAGGGATATGGAGGACATAATATACCTCTCTCACAGAATATGTATAAGACATGTAGTAGTGCCAGATTTTTGCATTCTTGTTGTATTTGATTCAAATATACAAGTAATTTGTTTGCCAGCTTCATTGATAATACACCAACAAGCCCACACTGCAGAAAATCTCTATGAGTCTAGGACTGTCAAATACTTCTGTTTGTTCTAGTTCAGTTAGCAAATGTAGTATGACTCAAAGTATAGGAAAATTTAAAAATACAGTAAGAAGGATGAAGTTATGAAATTTTCCAGTTCTCTTTAATATGTGAAATATCCCATATAGAAAAAGGTTCTGCAAATGATAACCATATAATAAAGGATTCTAACTTCACAGAGTTCTTCGTAGATGCAAAACAAAACCTTAAAGAAGGGAAAAACATGAGTGTAAACCCAGAGATAACAGTGAATTATCTTTACAATTGAAACAATTTTTAATATTAATTTATACAAATGTCAATACTCAACATTACATTGAATATGGTAAAGAATTTAAAAGTGTCAATTTTCCTTGCAGGCATAAAAGTAGCCAAACTGCAGAGACGCCTTCGATACATACACAATTTGTTACAGCCTTTGCATATAAGAGTCATCCTCAAAGCCATAAAAAAACACATACAGGAGGGAAACCCTACCAATGTAATCAGTGTGGTAAAGCCTTTGCGTTTCATAGTGCTCTTCATGTGCATAAAAGAACACATACAGGAGAGAAGCCCTATGAATGTAATCAGTGTGGTAAAGCCTTTGCTCAGCACAGTAATCTTCAAGTGCATAAAAAGTTACATACTGGAGAGAAAGCCTATGAATGTAATCAGTGTGGCAAAGCCTTTTCACAACACAGCAATCTTGTAATTCATAAAAGATCACATACTGGAGAGAAGCCCTATGAATGTAATCAGTGTAATAAAGCCTTTTCACGGCTCATTCATCTGCAAGATCATAAAAGAACACATACAGGAGAGAAACCCTATGAGTGTAATCAGTGTGGTAAAGCCTTTGCTCAGCACAGTAATCTTCAAGTGCATAAAAAGTTACATACTGGAGAGAAACCCTATGAATGTAATCAGTGTGGGAAAGCCTTTGCTCAGCGTAGTCATCTTCAAGCACATAAAAGAGTACATACTGGAGAGAAACCCTATGAATGTGTTCAGTGTGGTAAAGTCTTTGCCTACAAAAGTGGGTTTCATATGCATAAAAGAACACATTCAGGAGAAAAACCATATGAATGTAATCAGTGTGGAAAGACCTTTGCATATAAAAGCAATCTTAAAGTGCATAAAAGAAGACATACTGAAGAAAAACCATATTAAGGTAATCCCTGTGATAAAGGAGTCTTTGAAATCATTATAAAAAGATTATTCAACAGTGATAGTATAAATGTACACAGTTTAGTTATATTTTGCAGTTTTTGCGGCTGTAAAACTTTGTGCGCAATCAATCTGTTAAAGCCTTGTCATGTTACCATCATTTTTAGTACCTGAAAAAGAAAAGGAGGCCTTCTCATTGTCGAGTATTTGGTTGGACCTTTCGCGACCACACTTCCAATCAGTTACACAACTTTGTTTATTTTGTAGAATAAAGTTGACTTTGTCAACAATATGTGCAAGCATTATGATGTCAATTTTTGTATTGTTGCTCCAGCACACTCATGGAAAAACACTAATTTATGAACTTATAAAGCCTTATGTGTAGAGTAAATGGGTCAGCCAAAGAAACACACTCTGACCCAGGAACCAGGTCCAGTGAAATAAACAGACTTTGCCACTGAAACTGGAGCTAAAGAAACATACCCTGATATACGAGCCTTATGGTTGAAAATGGCCAGTGAAAGAAATAGTTTGGGTCTGTAACAAAAGGTAAACAGAAAAACTTTATCCCTGACACTCTGACGAAAAATCCAAGTAAACATGAGCTCAAAACCAAGCAATCCCCAAGCAGGAACCCAGCAAATCCCAAATGACTTTAAAGCTCAGGGATTGAAATTTTACCAACTAACATGCTGAAAAATATTCTCCGTAAAAAACTATACACCTAAGAAGACATATATGCTTGTAAATTGGCAGCTGGCATTTTTCATACTGGGAGTGGCATTCACTTTCCTTGATTCCCCCATCCGTAATAGATTTGTTCAGTGAGTTTCAGTGAAGACTTTCTTTTGCCACAGTGGATACAGAAATCCCCAGTGGAGAGCAACAGAGACGCAACATATACCTCTGATGGGAATCTCACTTAGGGGAGTAGAGCAGAAGAAAATTATTTTACTGGTAAGGTAGCAGAATGCTACATTTCTGGAACAGTTTCCCCCATAGTTGAGTGAAGCATAGAAGTGACAATTTGGGCTGGAGCTAAGAAGAAATGGTTATCATTGCTTGGAAACTTCCTACTGGAGAAGAGAAGAGAAGCAATGGACACTTATGACAGTAAACTCTATTAGCAGGGTGAAGAAAATCTCATTTTAATGGTTCTCCGAGAGTAGCTGGAGTGCTACATCCTGCTCAGAGACCATCCCCCGCTAGAACACAACTTCATGTATAGCCTGATATCTTGACTGTCAGGATACATTTTCCTCACATAAGTGCCTTTCCAGGATATCCTTCTTTCACAGCTGTAGATATAACATGATTTCTGACCCTCAGGGTAGAGTTTTCTTCAGAGTCCTAGGTGTCCAGGATACATTTTCTCAAAATATTCAGGAATAGCTTGACTTCCAAACAAGGAGGGTCCCTTTCTCTTCAGAGCTTCTGGTATTCAGGACACCTTCCTTTCACAGTTGTAGGAATAGCCTGACTTATGACAATTGGGAAACCTTTCCCTCCATAGCTGTATCACTTGCACAGTGATTTTAAATCGATATCACTTTTAGATTTATGCATCTCTTCAAGTGCATGAAATATCTAATTCACATCTAAAACTTAAGGAATCATATTATTTTCTCTCCTGTTTATAATATCTATGCCACTTTATAAAATATTTAATTTGGCCCTTGGTTCCAGCGGGATACAGGATCAACATGATAGTTGCATGGCAGCAAAAACAGGGGTGAAAGAACTCACATTCTTAAGCTTATTCATGAAGCAGAGAGTGGAAATTGATTTTGGAGATGCTGAATTGTGGGATCTCTTTTGAAATATTTGAGATGCGTGCCAAAGTGTGCTATAGTCTTTTGAAATATTTGAGATGCATGCCAAAGTGTGCTATAGGTGTGACAAATACAATTAGTGAAGTTTATTTTGATATCTTTGTATTCCTTCTGTGCCTTTTGTTCATTTTGTACTTTGACTTAGTGATAGATATTTTTCTGCTGCAATTTCTAGAATGTTACCCCCATCATTAAAGTGGTCCATTGTTTATTTTTTTAATATCAGGCAGTGTGTTAAGGATTTCTCTGAAAGTGTGGTGGTTTGTTGTTCCTAGTTATGTTTTTCATATTTTCACAAATACCCTTCAGATTTTCTTGTTTAATATTAATCCTGGCTTAGATGTCATTAATGATGAGGGATATATTTTAACTCATTATTCTCATGTGTCTGCCTCCTGAGTACAAGTCCAAGTGTTGATGATGTACTCCCAATATGTGCTGTTTTCTCAACATAATTTAGGAATGTTAATGTTAAGCTTCTTAATATAAGATAATATAAGAAACATGAAATACATCATGGGTGTATTCAAACGAGTGTTTTATTTTATCTGTTAGAGATGTTGTTTCTCAGAACCTGTCCTTGTGGATGAGCACTCAGTGTTCTAAGTGCTGAGCCTTCTATTCATCCACATGAATATGTCATTCATAGTAGTAAGTGTGATTGGCTGATGTAACTTCATCTTTATCCCCGCCTCAATGCGTCAGAATAAATATATGATTGATTGCATCAGAAACTAACCTAGTCCTGGTGCTTATGTAATTTTCCAGGTTCACATCTCCACAAAATGAGGCAAAAGTACAAACTTAATGATCAGATAAGAAACTGACATTAAAAGTTTTTAAGAGATGGTTGACTAGCCAAAGCCAGAAGAGTGAATTTGTGTAACATGTGATAAATAGGCATCAATGGGAGCCAACAAGCTAACATGTGAGATGTACCTGATTGAGTTTATACATCCTGTGAGGATAGAATACAAACTTGCAGGCATGAAGTCTGACTTGTCTAAATGGGCTCATATTCTCTTTCCCTGATACCTGCAAATATTCAGTTTAGAACTCTGCATGGTGGTGACTAGAGATAACATTGAAATTGTGAGGAGATCCTGAGACTTGAAGTCTAAGGCTTAGACCATAAGGTATTTACAAAGAGATGTGGAGATTGGAAGAAGTTTTAGGGAGGGAGCTTGGGGATTGAAAGCACAAGGATTGCTTTCCGCGACGGACCCAGGAACTAAGTGAGTCTCCGCCCTTACCCATCTCCCACCCAAATCATCACTCACCTAGACACCCCCCACCCCGCCTTCGGGCTTGGGGTAGACATACCCAGGCAGGGAGGAGCTCCCTGCTCCCTGAATCTGCTAGCACCCCACTCTTCCATTCTGCTGACCGACCTAGGAACTAGGTGAGTGAGTCTCTGCCCTTTCCCAACTCCCGCCCAAAACATCACTCACCCCGACCCCCCACCCCCCCACGCCCACCTGCATCTGCCAACTTGGAGTAGAGATGACCAGGCAGGGAGGAGCTCCCTGCTCCTTGAATCTGCTAGCACCCCACTCTTCATTCCTTTCTGAGACTTACCCAGGAACTAGGTGAGTCTCTGCCCTTACCCAACTCCCACCAAAAACATCACTCACCCAGACCCCCCAGCTGGCACCCTGCGGACTTGGGGTAGACAAGACCAGGCAGGGAGGAGCTCCCTGCTCCCTGAATCTGCTAGCACCCCACTCTTCAATCCTTTCTGCGACCGACCCAGGAACTAGGTGAGTCTCCGGCCTTACCCAACTCCTGCCGAAAACAGCAGTCACCTAGACCCCCCCTGCACCTGCGGGCTTGGAGTAGACACACCAAGGCTGGGAGGAGATCCCAGCTCCCTGAATCTGCTAGCACCCCACTCTTCCATTCCGCCGACTGACCCAGGAACTAGTGAGGAGACTACCAGGAGAGGTAAGACCATCCAGAGTTGTGAACATTGAATTCCTGGCCCCCACACAACACTGGGTCACAAGAGGAGATAGAGAGACCCCACCTGCACCCACTTAAAGAAGATATGGGAAGAAGACAGAATAAGGTTTCACTCAACAACAGAAAGACCAATATGACACCACCAGAATCTAGGGACTCCACTCCAGCAAGATCTGGAGGAATTAGGTACATGATTCTCTGCCCTTTCCCAACTCCCACCGAAAACACCACTCACCCCAACCCCCCAACCCCCCACCCCTGCTTGCATCTGAAAGCCAGAAGGTCTTGGATAGATACCCTACAAGCACTAAGGGAGCATGAATGTCAACCCAGACTACTGTACCCAGCAAAACTTTCAATCACTATAGATGGAGAAAACAAGATATTCCATGACAAAAACAGATTTAAACAATACATATCCACAAATCCAGCACTACAGAAGGTTCTGGAAGGAAAACTCCAACCCAACGAACATAACTACACTCACAAAAACACTGGCAATAGATAATCTAATTTTACCAAACACTAAAAGAAACAGGAGGGCGAAATCCACATGCAATAACACCTCCAAAAATAAATCCAAAACAAAGAAGAACCAATGAACAATTGACATTAATATCCCAAAATGCCAATGGTCTAAACTTATCCATAAAAAGATATAGGCTAACAGATTGGATACGAAGACAGTATCCATCCTGCTGCTGTTTACAAGAAACACACCTCAATTGAAAAGACAGGCGATACCTCAGAGTTAAAGGATGGGAAAACATTTTCCAATCAAATGGGCTCAAGAAACAAGCTGGTGTAGCAATCTTAATATCTAACAAATTAGACTTTAAACTGAAAGCAATCAAATAGATGAAGAAGGGCATTTCATACTCATCACAGGAAAAGTCCATCAAGATGAAGTCTCAATCCTGAATATCTATACCCCTAATACGAAAGCATTTGTAAATGAAACATTACTGAAGCTCAAACCACATATAAAACCACACACACTTATAGTAGGAGACTTCAACATCCCCCCTTACACCACCAGACAGGACCACCAGACAGAAACTTAATAAAGAAACAAAGGATCTGACAGAATTTATAACCCAACTGGATTTAACAGATATCTATAGAACATTCCATCCAAACACAAAAGAACATACCTTCTCAGCGCCACATGGAACCTTCTCAAAAATTGACCACATAGTTGGCAGCAAAGCAAACCACCACAGTTACAAAAGAATTGAAATACCCCGTGTATCTTATAAGACCACCATACATTAAAGCTAGAATTCAACAACAATGCGAATTGCAGAAAACATACATTCGTGTGGAAAATGAATAACACCCAATTGCACCATTCCTGGGTTGAGGAAGAAATAAAAAAAGCAATTAAGACTTCCTAGAATATAATGAGAAAGTAGACACAGCATACCCAAACTTATGGGACACTCTGAAAGCAGTGCTAAGAGGGAAGTTCATAGCACTAAGTGCCCACATGAAGAAACTGGAGGAAAGTCAGATTAGAGAATTGACTGAACAACTGAAAGCTTTAGAGCAAAAAGAAGCAAACTCACCAAGGATGAGTAGACGCCAGGAAATAATCAACCTGAGAGCCGAAATCAACAAAGTAGAAACTAGGAAAACAGTACAAAGAATCAATAAAACAAAGAGTTGGTTCTTTGAGAAGATCAATAAGATAGACAAACATCTAGCCAAACTAACCAAAAGGCAGAGATAGAGCATGCTAATTAACACAATCAGAAATGAAAAAGGGGATATAACAACGGACACTGAGGAAATCCAGAGAATCTTCAGGTCATACTTTGAAAACCTGTACTCCACAAAATTCGAAAATCTAAAGGAAATGGAAAGCTTTCTGGATAAATATCACTTACCAAAATAAAATCAAGATCAGATAAAGTTTAAATCGACCTATAACCCCCAATGAAATAGAAGTAGTCATCAAAAGCCTCCCAACCAAAAAAAGCCCAGGGTCAGATGGCTTCACTGCAGAATTCTACCAGAAATTCAAACAAGAGCTAATTCCAGTACTCCTCAAACTTTTCTGCACAATAGAAGCAGATGGGATATTGCCAAACTATTTCTATGAGGCTACAATCACTTTGATACCCAAGCCACACAAAGATATGATTAAGAAAGAGAACTACAGACCAAAATCCCTCATAAACATTGATGCTAAAATACTCAATAAAATATTGGCGAACGAAATCCAAGAACATATCAGAAAAATCATCCACTATGATCAAGTAGGATTCGTCCCAGGGATGCAAGGATGGTTCAACATACGAATATCCATCAATGTAATCCACCATATAAACAAACTGAAAAAGAAAAACCACATGATCATCTCACTAGACACTGAAAAAGCCTTTGACAAAATCCAACATCCCTTCATGATAAAGATCTTGGAGAGAACAGGAATAACAGGAACATATTTAAATGTATTAAATGCAATATACACCAAACCAATAGCCAACATCAAACTAAATGGAGAGAAACTCAAAGCGTTTCCTCTAAAATCAGGAACAAGACAAGGCTGTCCACTCCATATCTCTTCAATATTGTACTTGAAGTTCTGGTTGGTGGTGCATGCCTTAAAGCCCAGCACTTGGGAGGCAGAGGCAGGCGGATCTCTGTGAGTTTGAGACCAGCCTGGTTTACAAGAGCTAGTTCCAGGACAGCCTCCAAAGCCAGAGAAACCCTGTCTCGAAAAAAAAAGAAAGAAATAAGACAAGAAAACTGTATCAAAGGGATACAAATTGGAAAGGATGAAGTCAAACTTTCACTATTTTCAGACACATGATAGTCTACATTAGTGACCCGAAAAACTCTACCAGGGAACTCCTATGGCTGATAAACACCTTCAGCAAGGTTGCAGGATACAAAATTAACTCAAAAAAATCAGTCTCCCAATGATATACAGATGATAAATCCAATGAGAAAGAAATCAGGGAAACATCACCTTTCACAATATCTGCAAGCAACATAAAATATCTTGGGGTAACACTAACCAAAAAAAGTGAAAGACCTGTACAATAAGAACTTTGAGAAATTAAAGGAAGAAATTAAAGAATATACCAGAAAATGGAAAGATCTCCCATGTTCTTGGATAGGTAGATTTAACATAGTAAAAATGGCAATCCTGCCAAAAGCAATCTACAGATTCAATGCAATCCCCATCAAAATCCCAACACAGTTTTTCACAGACATTGAAAGAAAAATACTAAACTTTATATGGAAAAATAAAAAATAAAAAACCCAGGATATCCAAAACAACTCTTTACACTAAAGGATCTTCTGGAGGCATCACCATCCCCGACTTCAAGCCATACTATAGAGCCATAGTTCTGAAAACAGCTTGGTATTGGCACAAAATAGACAGATAGACCAATGATATTGACCCATGCACCTACGAATACCTTATTTTTGACAAAGGTGCTAAATCTATACATTGGAAAAAAGATAGCATCTTCAACAAATGGTGCTGGTACAATTGGATTCGGACATGCAGAAAATTGCAAATAGATCCATGCCTGTCACCATGCACAAAACTTAAGTGCAAATGGATCAAAGATCTCAGCATATATCCAGCGACACTGAATCTTCTGGAAGAGAAAGTGGGAATTACCCTTGAGCAAATTGGCACAGGAGACCGCTTCCTGAACATTATGCCAGTTGCACAGACATTGAGGTCTGCAATTAATAAATGGGACCTCCTGAAACTAAGAAGCTTCTGCAAGGCAACAGAAACAGTCAGTAGGACAAAACGACCACCCACAGAATGGGAAAAGATCTTCACCGATCCCACGTCTGACAGAGGACTAATTTCCAAAATATATAAGGAGCTCAAGAAGCAAGCCACCAAAACACCAAACAATGAAATTAAAAAGTGGGATGCAGAACTAAATAGAGAATTCTCAACAGAGGAAACCGAATTGGCTGAAAGATAATTAAGAAAGTGCTCAAAATCATTGGACATCAGAGAAATACAACTCAAAACAACTCTGAGATACCACCTCATACCTGTCAGAATGGCTAAAATCAAAAATACCAATGACAATCTATGCTGGAGAGGAAGTGGAGAAAAAGGAACTCTCCTCCATTGCTGGTGGGAGTGTGAACTTGTAAGACCACTCTGGAAAGCAGTATGGTGGTTGCTCAGAAAAATGGGAATCAGTCTACCTCAAGATCCAGCCATTCCTCTCTTGGGTATTTACCCAAATAGTGCGTGTTCATACAACAACGACATATGTTCAACCATGTTCATAGCAGCATTGTTTGTAATAGCCAGAAACTGGAAGCAACCTAGATGCTTCTCAACTGAAGAATGGATTGAGAAAATGTGGTACATTTATACAATGGAGTACTACTCAGCAGAAAAAAGCAATGGAATCTTGAAATTCGCAGCCAAATGGATGGAACCAGAACAAACCATCCTGAGTGAGGTAACCCAGTCACAAAAAGACAAACATGGTATATACTCACTCATATATGAATTTTAGACATAGAGCAAAGGATTACCTGCTTACAATCCTCTTCACCAAAGAAACTAGGAAACATGAAGGACTCTAATGGATAAATGGTCCCCAGGAATGGAAGTGGCATGAACTCCTGAACTAATTGAGAGCATGAGGTTAGGGGGGAAGGAGCTTCTACAATAAGATCAAGAGAAGAGGAGTTGAGGAGAGGAAATGGAGGGGCAGAAATATTGTGTTGTGGGAAGAATAGAGGAAAGAGAGCAGGATGAGAGATACCATATCAGAGGGAGCCACTATAGGTCCGAGAAGAGATCTGGAACCAGGGAGATCTCCAGAGACCTACAAGAATGACACGATCTGACAATCCAGGCAATGGTGGAGAGGATAACCTAAAAGCCCTTCCCCTAAAAAGAGATTGATGACTTCTCTTTATGCCATCCTAGAGCCCTCACCCAGTGGCTGAAGGAAGCAGAAACAGACATCCACAGATATACACTGAGCCGAAATCAGGAATTTAGTTGAAGAGAGGGAAGAATGAAGAACGAAGGCGTCTGTACCAGGTTGGAGAAACCCACAGGAACAGTTGGCCTGAACAAAGGAGAGCACATCCACCCCAGATTCTGTCGGGGAGGCCAGTACAAGACTGATCCATACCCCTGAACATGGATGTCAATAAGGAGGCCTCTGCACCCCAGGGAGCCTCTGGTTGTGGATTTGTATTTTTCCCTGGTGGAAGAAAGGACTTTGAGAGCCCATCCCACGTGAAGGGTTACACCCTGGCCCTGGACACATGGGGAAGGGCCCAGGACCACCACAGAAAGATTTGGAGGACTTTGCAGAGCCCCCGTTGAGGGCCCTATGATGCCTGGGGAGTGGTGGGTGGATGGGCAGGGGGTGGGCTGGGGGTGTGGGAGGAGGGATGGGAATGAGGGGAGGGAGAGGGAGAAGGGACTTACATGTGAAACAAGATTGTTCCCTAACTAGAACTAATAAATAAATTTTAAAAACCTATATAGTTGTGTTTACTTGCTAATTAAAAAGATACTAACATAAAAAACCCAGCACAAATTTAGTCTTTAGTGGCACAGTTTTTCCATTTTTTGCCCATACACATTGTCTTCCATTACCCACCAATGTAAATGAGACTTCACTCTTCACATATGCTAATCCCATCATGCTTCCCCCTCTCTGCACTCTGCTGTACTTCTCTACCTCTTCCCTGACAACCTGAAAGCCCTGTATCTCTGAGGAGGGAGCATCCACACACCATCTTTCTGCCAAGCCAATCATCGCCGACAAACCTTTCAGCCTATCACTCCAAGGAGTGCCCTTCTCCAAGGACTTACTCTACAAAGCAAAGCCTTGTGTTTCATTTTTCCTTGCTTGGAATAAGATGCTGGAGTCACTCTTAACGACATACACAGGTATAGGGTATGAACAGAACAGTATATGAGCCTGATGGATCAGTAGTTTTCACCTGATTCAGTGAAGTTCTGTCCCTCAAGACAGCATCAGGGGGTCGTTTTGGTACAGCTACAGCTGCCTGGAATTGGAAGACATTGTGTGTCAGCTTAAATATATATGATTCTCTAACAAAACTTACATCCAATAAACAACGATGTGTCAATAAAATCTGCAAACTGGGGGAAAAAAAGCACAAGGATCAAATGCCAGAGAGCTTACTTCAGTTCTAACTGAGGACAAGCTGGCATAAACTGTACTCTGTTTCCACTCAGCTGTGGTGGGTCAGCCCACTCCAGTTCTTCCATTCATTAATTTTTGGCAACTCATGTTGTTGTCAGTGACAGTACACTGCAGTCCCCACTGGGACCATAATGGTCCTCAGTCTCCACCCTACTGACTCACGGGATTAAGGTTATTCTAAGTGACATTCATATCATTCAGTTTGACTAATATCTAGTGAAAGAGTAGACACCATGGAATTCTAAATTTCCTGGAAATTTTATTGTTGGAAAATACTGATTCCAGTAGATGAGAATCTCTCTACTGAAGCAATATTTGTGATTATCTGATCATCTTGATGGAGAGATGGGGACTCACATTTTGAGGAGGCTTTTAGAGATGGGAAAACTTTTAATATAGGCTTAGTTCTATTACTTAGCTGTTCAGATCTCTTGCCTTCTATTCAAACCTGTTACCAACCAAGGATGGATTAATTACCTTATGTCTACAACACTGTTCCAAATAGTATCAAACAGGAGTCATCTCCCTATTATGTTTTATCCAAAACTTCATGTTCAATCCTGAGTGCATAGCATAAACCAAGAGAAATGGTCTCATCAGACTTTATTCAAATATTTGTGCATACTTAATTCAGACATACTTAACAGAAATAATAAGGGAAAAATCTGGGAAAAAAAGATGGAAAGTGATGCAATGTAAATAAATTGCATAACAATAAATGTTAAACAAAAATATGGCTAGAGAGTGAGCTTAACAATTAAAAATACTGGTGGTGTTGTATTGGAAAGAGGTTATATTACTAGAAACCATGGCTCATCTCCATCTCCTGTAACATCAATTCCAAGCGAACTTATTCCCTCTTCTGGCCTTTGCAAGTACTGCCCACATCCAAATATCAGAAAACACATATACATGAAATAAAGTTTAAAAATGAAATTCTTTCTGGTCCTTCATAGAAGCAGATGTGGCCTTCCTTTGAGCATGCTGGATTAGAGGAAAAGAATCCTTATTCTGAGGGAAGAATACCTCAGAATAGCTATTCATTTACGTGTGCATAAGTGTTTCTTTTTTTGTATTTGAGTTCTATGTGCTTTTATGTGTGATGATTGCAGCACTGACATTTCTTTTAAATGTATCTTTTGCAGCATTCATTAAAGTCTATATAATACATTTTATTTCATGATATATTTATATTTAGATCAAAAAGCATAATCTAAAAGACAGTTTTGCCCTGTAAATCTTCAGAAGCCAAAATGGTTAGAGTTTCAATCTTCTATCCCTATGTAAATTTTTCAATGCATAATCTCAGGCCAAAGCTAGAGGAGAATTAAGGATGAGAGAGCTTAGTATTCAGCTGTCTGTACTGGCCTGTCCTTGGGGTTCTGACAGGAACAGCTGCAGACACAAATAGCGCCACCTGTGTGTTTTCACATGGTTCCTTTTAAAAGTGCCCTGCCCAAATCCCATCCTGCTCTCTGTTTCTCTCCCTCCCTGTATCTGTTCCTCTCTCTCTCTGTCTCTGTCTCTCTGCCCCTCTTTCTTCTCTCCTACTGCTCCTGTACCTGGAGGCTGGTCCTTCCCCTCCCTTTCCCCCTTTTATGATCCCTTTCCCTAATTAAAAAAAACATCTCTTTGAATCCTGCCTCATGACATCTTTCTTTGAACACTGCTTTCTTTAAATTACAACAGCTTATGTGGAATGCAAAATATTTCCCAAGCTGGCTCCTCTTTTAACATTAACCACCAGTGGATACAAGCTGTTAATGAGAAGATTTGTGCTTATTAAACACTTAATGGTTTAGAATAATTGATCCATGAAAAGCCATATTAATTCAAGAAGAGCAGTACCCACAGCCTTGTATAAAATGTTTCAAGACAAACTTTCTTATGTTGGATCAGGAAGCCTTCATCCCACTTCATTGCCCCCTCCCAGGACAATGGCCTTATCCTTATGATTAAGCAAAAAAACATTTTTGATTAAAAATTCAACCACCAGTGAGTTTTCAAATTACAAATTTGAGTCATGTAGTCAACTGTCCATTTCAAAAACAGGAAAAGGATTTGGGTGTGGAAAATAGCTTCTACCTTCAGAACAGAACAAGAGGAATAATTTATTATATATGTTGTATTGGGAAACAGGGCAGATAAACTACTGTTTGGGTGACCATTATGAAATAGAAATTGATTGTGACAGAATAAGTGATTTTGTAATTTCCCAGCATGTACTGATTCACATAATGTGAGTGAATGTGGGCCAGATTTTGGTATACAATTTTGGAACTTTAGCTTCAGCCAGTGGAAATTGAATTTCCAACAAGGAAGCTCCCCTATGTAGACATGTTCAATATTGCTTTTCATTGTTATACCCATCATCCTTAGCTGTGTGTGTTGTGTCACAGATCTTAGCAGCTAGCATTGCACATGG
Source organism: Cricetulus griseus (assembly GCF_003668045.3). Classification (NCBI taxonomy): domain Eukaryota; kingdom Metazoa; phylum Chordata; class Mammalia; order Rodentia; family Cricetidae; genus Cricetulus; species Cricetulus griseus. Next base: position 5,768 of record NW_023277156.1, on the reverse strand, counting down.
TGGCATGGTAAAATAATATGTTATTCATGTCATTTCCTCTACCAAGGAATTATTTTTTCTTTTTTTTTTCTTTTGGATATTCGAGACAGGGCTTCTCTGTAGCTTTTCAGGCTGTCCTGGAAATCACCCCGTGGGACAGGTTTGCCTCAAACTCAGAGTTCCACCTGCCTCTTACTCCTGATTGCTACGATTAAAGTCATGCAACAAGAACATCTGTCTCTTTTCTTCTTAAAGAATGTATAGACTTGCGATTTTTAAATTACATTTATCTTTTAAAAACAATTATTTGTTTTATTTTCAAAATTTGAGTATTATTAAGTGCATCACTGCTCTTGTCTCTCATTTGTTTCTATTTCCTATTGCTTCCAGGTCATTAAGAATATATTTCTTGCCATCCAGGAATAGAAGAGATTGCAATAAGATACAAATTTCCCAGTCTAGACCCCTATCAGCCTCAAGGTTAGAAGGGCAGTTCTGTGACATCCTGTGTTGCCTTAGTCATCTGATCCATGCTCATCTAGTAGGGGGGTTGATAGTGTCTATTGGCCCATCTGGGTAATGCCAGATATTTTGGTACTCTGGACAAGCCTAGCATTCAGCAGCAACAGTGGGAGGTAGATTCTGTTTTTTCCTATGGTTCTCTTCTAATGCAGCTATAAGGAGAGATGTGGGTTACCATAATCCATGCCATAGTGAGTGCTGGTTAGCTGAACTGTCAGACCTGTTGGGAATTGAATGTATCATGAGACAACCTCATTCTCTGGGTCCATGTGCTCACCTGGACAGTGATGTTTCTCCTGTAAGCCTCTCTTGAGTATGCATTCACGGGCGACAGGGAAGTTTTGTAGGCCTGCCTATGGGAGATGTGGTATTTAAAAAAAATCACTGTCATTTGTGAACACACAGACAGTGTTTTTGGTGTGCACTAGGAAAGCATATTATAAAAACTGAAGGCCTGGTTTGTAGAAAGTCTCAAAGTTCATGCCACATTCAGTTTTTTGCGATTAGTTTTACAGATAGTTTAGAAAGTGGTAGAAATGAGGAAATGAGGGTCATCCTTCAGAAATACTTGATTAGAATGCTTTAACATTCCTCTACCCACCAGCCACATTGTCTTAATTCAGAGAAATATTTTTTGTTAAACAAATGTAATTTCTATGCTGCAGAGGCTGCTTGGCTGTTTATGGTGTTGGACACCTAGTTTGTAGCCAAGGGAAGGATGTGCTGCCTGGTGCTGCTGGGTGTTCTTTAGTGACTGTATTACTTGTGGTTCCTTGAAACTGCTTGGTCTCTGAAATCACCAAATATTTCTACAAGTAGGAGGCTGGGATATGGGTCTCAAGGGCAGATGTACAGTCTGAGGTTGGTGGACATGATAAAAGGGGTTAACTGCAGGATGGGCAGTGTATGCCCTTGTGTCCTGAAGAATACTCTGACCTCAAATAAAGATTCTGCAGTCTGGGAGAACTAGTGTAGGGTCCCGGGAAGTGAGTTATCATCTATGGGTACCTAGGAGTGTCCAAGTCCACACTCCCCTAAACAGGGATGGGCCCGAGGCTGTTCACCCATGACTCCCATAACAGCCCCCAAGGACATCAGTCCGGAATAGGTAGCTTCCATAGCATGGGACTGGAACAGGATGGACTCTGTGGATTCTATAGCATGTGTGTGATACAAGCAGAGCACTGAAAAATGTTGTAACTATATTTTTGCTACTGTACTGAATTACAATACAAATATCTGTGTTTTCTAGTGGTCTGACACCAGTCTTGTGACAGGGTCGTACATTTGATTCCCCAAATATGAGAATCAATGCTCTAAAATGATGTAAATAAATGAAAAGCACTTGAGAAAAACTTTGAATGAAATTCTTAAAGCCAGGAACATTGAAAAAAGAAAGAAAAAATCAGTAATGCATTTAAAGATGGGAATTTGTAAATGATACCATTAATTGAATTTTTGGAACGATGAAATATGGAAGAACACTTGTTGTGCCCAGATTGCAGAACCCCAAAACAAGCGAACAACAAGAAGATGACTCACTGAATCCAAGGAAAAAGGTTTCCTAGGGAGTGTTCACACATTTATCTGGTATTCTCCCTTTCCTAAGCAGGCTCAGATAAAAAAAAATCCATTTCTAAACATGATTACAGTGTACAAAGACCTTTGGTGACATTTTTACTTTAAAGTCATTCAGAAAGATATAAATTATAAAAAGTATGTAAAGAAATGCCTTTGACATGTTCATTTATAGCAGATGTTCTTCCGAGAAATCAGGTAAATAACACAGTGAAAATACACTGCTATGGAGCATTTGCTACCTCTGAAACTTGATGTTCCATCTAAAAGATAACGGCAACAATGGCACAAATTTCACAGTCATAAAGATTCTGATTCCAAATACAGAAAACTTCAAGGAATGACACTTAATGACACTGTTTACTATATTCTTGATGAATGGTTATGATATTACGATTAACCTCAGAGTAAAGCTCCTTTTGGCTCTGAGGCACCTGGCTAGGCAGATTGCCATAGCTGCTTCCATTCAAGACCAGAGGGACTATAGGTTAACTACCTCTGCTTGCTTTCTTTCTCATGGCTATAATATCGCTTTGGAGAATTCCAATTTTTACTGTTTCTAACTTTAATAAATAGTTATATGGGTGTTTACCCTGCATGTATTTGTATAGAGTACTTACACAGGCCAGAGTAAGGCAGGAAATGCTGGCACAGAAGATGCAGCAAATAGTTAGCAAATAGTTTGCTAGTTAGCAGTTCTGGAAGTGGAACCTACCTACTCTGTAACCACCCCAAGTGCCATTAATTGCTGAGCCATTTCTATAGCCCCTATTATAACTTAAAATTTAATTCTATAAGTTGATTATTGGAAGATAATTTATGACTTTCCACTTTTATCTCTTCAGTTGCTCCCTTTCCAACCCCCTTACAAATTTCTATGTTTTATGCATGTGTGACTATCTGTGCTGAAATACATGAATACAATTGGCTGTATCCATTTTTGTTGGTTTACATGGATTGATAATTGGCTGACCATGTTTTATTGAATAAAAACTTAAGGTGCTCATCACTGCATAAGACTCATTCTCTCAAATGGAGAATTCTAATTTTTAAACAATATCAGTTTTATGAGCCTAACTAGGCTGTCTTGGTCAGTAAACATAATCAATAAGTCAAAAGTTAGGGTGGAAAATAACTTAATAGTCAAGAGCATTGAAGATTCTTTCAGAGTATCCAAGCTTCCATTCCCAGTACATACAGAAGCTTACCACTACCTGTAACTCCAGTATCAGAGGTTCTCACACCATCTACTGGCCTCCTTGGCCACAATAAGAAGGGGAGACTTAGAACATGAGAATTATATTTTAAGATTTGTAGACAGCACAATATGAACACAGGCTAGAAGAACATTGTAAGATATACATCCTGTAGCACATAGTCTTCAGAGAGCTACATAAAATACAGACAAAGACACAGACACACAGCCACTCAGACACACACACACACACACACACACACACACACACACACACTCACAAACACACACACCTGAATTGAGAAATTCTCCTGACTTTGTGTATTCAATGTGTTGGAAAAATATGTGTGAAACAATGGGACATAGGAAATCTGGTTCATTTGTCAACCTCTGATATGTTTCAAATCTCTCAGCCTTAATCTGTAAATATTTCTGAGAGGGTAAAATCATGTACTTCTAAAAAGATTATCACATTTGTCTTTCCTGTATCTATGTGAGTGGAATGAGAGAAGCAACTCCAAATAGTTGTGTTCTGACCTCCACACATGTGCTGTTTTCCTTATGCCCACAATCAGAGAAATATCAGACACATAAACATCAGACAAACAAACACACACATACCCCCCCCACACACACACTCACAGAATATGTAGGAGTAATAAATAAGGATTTAACCAATCTAAACAAAAAAGAACTGCTTAACATTGAAAACTGATCTCACTTACCAGAAAAACAGGAAAATTCTCTTTTCAGAGAAGAGATGTTAGGAGCCTTGTACACTTTTAGGATCCTTTCTTTTGACTTCTAATTTTGGTGGGGGGTTTTGAGCCAGTGATTTTCTGTGGTTTTGTTTTTTTTACTCAAAAATCTGTAGCCCTACTATATTCAGATGATACATCGTGGAGAAAGAAATAAGAGAAACATTCTTTACAGTTGCCACAAACAACATAAAATACCTTAGAGTAATACTAACCAAAAAAGGGAAAGTCTGTACAGTAAGAATTTTGAGCCTCTAAAGGAAGAAATAAAATAAGATAACAGAAAATGGAAGGATATCCCATTTTCTTAGCATCAACATAGTAAAAATGACAATTTTGCCAAAAGTAATCTACACATTCAATACAATCCCCATAAAATCCCTGCAAAAGACTTCACACTCCTTGATAGAACAATTCTCAACTTTACATGGAAAATCAAAAGACCCAGGATATCCAAAGCAACACTGTACAATAAAGAAACTTCTGGAGTCATCACCATGGCTGGTGTCAAACTCTATTACAGAGCTATAGTTCTGAAAATAGCTTGGTATTGGCACAAAAATTGACAGGTAGACCAATGGGATCGAGTTGAAAACCCTGATATTAACCCACACACCTACAAACACCTGATTTTTGACAAATAAGCTAAATTTATATGATGGAATAAAGAAAGCATCTTCAACCAATGGTTCTGGCATAACTGAAGGCTGGCAAGTAGAAGACTGCAGATAGATCCATGTCTATCACCATGCATAAAACGTAAGTCAAAATTGATCAAAGACCTCAACATAAACCTAGCCACAGTGAACCTATTAGAAGACAAATTGGCAAATATCCTTGAAAGAATTGGTACAGAAGACCACTTCCTGAACACTACACCAGTAGCACAGACATTGTGATCAACAATTAATAAATGGGACCTCCTGAAATTGAGAAGCTTCTCTTAGGCAAAGGAGACAGTGAGCAAGACAAAATGGCAGCCCACCGACTGGGAAAAGATATTCACCAACCCCATATCTGACAGTGGGCTGATTTCCAAAATATAGAAAGAACTCAAGAAGCTAGTCTCCAAAACACCACGCAATCCAAATAAAAGTGGGGTACAGAACTAAATATACAGTTCTCAATAGAGTAATCTAAAATGACTGAAAGACACACACATAAAGTGTTCAACATCCTTAGCCATCAGGGAAATGTATATCAAAACAACTCTGAGATACCATCTTACTCCTGTCAGAATGGTTAAAATCAAAATCACCAATGACAGTTTTTGCTAGAGAGGACGTGGAGAAAGGGGAACACTTCTCCAATGTTGGTGGGAGTGCCAACTTGTACAGCCACTTTTAAAATCAGTATGGTGACTCCACAAGAAAATGGGAATCAGTCTACCAAAAAATCCAGCAATTACACTATTAGGAATATGCCCAAAAGAAGTACATTCATACAACAACATCTGTTCAACGATGTTCATTGCAGCACAATTTGTAATAGCCAAAAACTAGAAGCAGCCTAGATGCCCCTCAACTCAAGAATGGATAGGGAAAATGCGGTACATTTAAACAATGGATTACTACTCCACGGGGGAAAAATGTAATCCTGAAATTTGCTGGAAAATGGATGGAAATAGAAGAAACCATTCTGAGGGAGGTAATACAATCACAAAAAGACAAATATGGTATGTACTCACTCATATGTGAATTTTAGGCATAGGTTAAAAATTACCAGCCTACAATCCA
>NW_023277155.1:0-25547 GCF_003668045.3 Cricetulus griseus | reverse complement strand
GATGGTCTTTGATGGAGTTGAAGACAGATAGGTATAGTAATGCACTAAGATAGAATGGTTAAAATCTTATAGTTCTTACTTGATAACTGTTTTGTTATATATAAAGTAGTGGGAGATGTTAGGGCTCAGCCCCAACAGGATCTCTAATAGTTGTTTTCTGGCATAACCACAGGTACCTCCTGTTTATCTGACCTCACCCCACTAGCATCAATATCCTGTTGTGAACCCTTTCACCTAGGGTTTTTGTTAAGTTTGTATATAAGGCTGCTCCACAATAAAGGTGAGAGACATTCTCTCAGAAAATCAACCAGGCATCTCGTAGTTCATCCAAATCTCCAGGTTTTCACCCATTACTCGTACTTAGTTGTGTTGCAGGCAGCCACATTAGGGTTTGGGTTAGCTTTAGGGTTCATGGTTAGGATTATGGGTAGGGTAGGATTGGGGTTAGTATTCAGGGTTCAGGGGTAGATTAAGGGTTAGGGTTAGGTTTAGGTTTCAGTGTTGGTGTTAAAGATAGGTTTACAATTCAAGGTTAGAGTTAAGGCTAGGGTTAAGTTTAGGGGATGGGGTTAGGATTAGGGTTGGGGTTAGAATTAGGGTTAGTGTTATGTTTGGGCATTGGGTAAGTGTTAAGGTTAGAGGTAGTGTTAGGGGAAAGGGTTAATATTAGGTTTCAGAGTTCAGTGTTATGATTAAGGTTAGGTATAGGATTAAATTTAGGCTTGGGTTAGGGTTAGGATTAGGGATTATCCTTGAGGTTAGGATTAGGGTTAGGGATAGGGTTATGTTTATGCATATGGTTATGTTTATGTTTATGGTAGGGATAGCTTTAGGGTTCAGTGTTGAGAGTTAGGGTTAGGGTTAGTGTTACAGTTCAGGATTAGGGTCAGATTTGGTTCAGGGTTAGGGTTAAGTTTAGGGGATAGGATTAGGTTTCGGGTTCAGGGTTTATGGTTCAAGGTTAGAGTTAAGGTTCAGGATTAGGGTCAGGTTTAGGGTTAAGATTCAGGATTAGGCTTCTGTCTAGGACCAGGTTTCAGGGTTAGGGGTAGCGTTAGGGGTTATGTTAGGATTAGGGTTAGGGTTAGGCTTTGGGTTGGGTTTAGGGTAAGAGGATAGGGCTATGGTTAGGGTTCAAGGTTAGGGTTGGGGTTAGGGAGAAGGTAAGGTTTAGGGTTAGGGGTAGAGTTCAGGAGTATGGTTAGGGGTAGTTTCCAGGGTTAGGTTTAATGTTAGAGTTACAGTTAGTGTTACAGTTAACGTAATGGTTAAAGTTAGGGTTCAGAGTTCAGGGTAAATTTTAGGCTTAGGGATAGAGTAAAAGTTATGGTTAGGTTTAGAGTTAAGGTTAGGGTAAAGGGTCATAGTTAGGGTTAGGGTTCCTTGATCAGGGTTCCCGGTTCAGGATTCAAGCTCAGGGTTATGGTTAGGGTTAAGGTTACAGTTCAGTATTAATGTCAGGTTTAGTGTTCAGGTTTAGGGTCAAGGTTCAGGTTTAGGGTTATGTGTTAGGATTAGGGTTAGTGTTAGTGTCGGGGTTAGAGTTTCAAGGTTAGGGTCACGGTTAGGTTTAGTTTATGGATAGTTTTAGGGTTCAGGGTAAGTGTTCATTTTTATAATTAGGGTTAGGGTTAGGGTTCAGGGTTGATTGTTAGTGTTCATAGTTATGGTTAGGGATAGGGTTTCAAGGTTAAGGTTAGAGATAGGGTTAAGTTTAGGATTCAGGGTTAAGGTTCAGAATTTTGGTTAGGTTTATGGTTCAGGGTTAGTGTTAGGGTTAGTTTTCAGTATTAGGCTTATGTTTAGGTTTAGGGTTCAAGGTTAGTGCTAGGGTTAGGTTTAGGGGATAAGTTTGGGGTTAGGGTCAGGGTTCAGGGTTAGGGTTAAGGATAGGGTAAGGGTTATGATTATGGGTAAGGCTCAGGGTAATTGTTAGTGTTAGGGTTCAGATTTAGGGTTTGAACTAAGGATTAGGGTTAGGAAAAGGGTTAGGTATAGGGTAAGGGTTATGGTTATGGATAGGGTTAAGTGTAAGTGTTAGGGTTAGAATTCTTTAGGGTTAGGAGTAATGATTAAGGTAAGTGTTAGGAATAGGGTTATGGGTAGGATTCAGGGGTAGGGTTATAATTCAGACATGACAGAATGGCTTGTTGGAAATTGCTGTCTGGGCTTTGGTAAGATGACTACAGCTCAAAGTTGTTCATTTACCTTAAGTAACCACAGAAGTTTAAATAGTAAGAAATGGGGACAGTGAGAGTCATTTCATTGGAAATGACCAGCAGGTGGAAAAAGAACACACTAGTACCTGCAAAAGTAGTATATGACAAATGTTTTTTCTTTTCCAAAAGAAGACATGTTCTAAACACATTCCAGACTGGCTAAAAACATCCCCAAAGAAACATTTTAAGGACTATGAAGAGAGAGCCTTCACAAAAAGTCTGTTATGTTAAATAGATCAGCTTCCAAATTACTCAATGCATAGAATATACATTTGAAATCAGAGTCACAGTTAATCCTGGTCTGGGTGAGGTCTCCTGTGTTGAGTCAAATTAAGCTGCAGGCTCCACTCCTAGTGGTGCCCTTCCATCAATTCCTTTAAGTTTCAGTTTTGAAACCATTCTCCCCCCAAACCCAAACACTTAAGGTTTCAGGAAGCTGCCCCTGCAACAACACCACTGCATCTCCAGTCGGCATTGTTTGTGGTCGGAGCTAGGATTATATCTGATCATCTTCAAACCTCCGACTGTCTTTCTTGATTAATGAAAACATTCTTGGCAAATGTTTTCCTGCTGGTCTGTCTTGCACTAGTCCAAGAATTTCACCTTTAGTGGCTCAATACATATGTCCCAAGCACCCCTCTTAATTATGATCTCAGTTCCTAGAACCAACAAAATAGAACCACTCCATCTGTCAAAAAGTCCGCATTGATGTTTACAGTTCCGAGCAGAAACTGCTCACAGTTTGTATTTCCATTTATCTCTTTTTCCATCATCCCTTGGGGCCAAATAGATCACAAATTCCTTCCTTGTACTCAGGATTCTGTGTGCTTAACACAGAGAAACAAGAATTTTGATGTTCCACAGGAAAGTGGTTTCAATTACAAGGCAAGCTTTTCAAGGAGTATTTCTATATTCTGCACAAGGTCATGCCTATGTGTCTTGGCCTCTTTAAACATTTGATCCAGTACTAAGCATCTTTTGTTACTAAAAGGCATCTTTATATCTGGAAAAGAGAGGACAACTTCCAGAGATCAACAGACCAATTGTCATTACCATGTGACTTCTGGGAATTGAACTCAGGTTAACAAATTTGGTGCCAAGTGTCTTTACTCACCAAGACATCACACAGACCACATTTTCTTTTTCTTTATTGATTAATTTTCAATATGCTCTATTCTGATTTTTCAATATGAATTACAGAACCATATTAGAGTTTTGGGCATGGTGGGTTGTGTCTTTCAGGACCTGTAAGGCTGCTGGAAAGGATTGCAGTCTGAAGTCAATTTAGGGCATGTTTAGGTTTCCAGAAAAAAGGTATCAAATAACCAAAAAGAAAAAAAAGAACACATTTGACTTCCATGCATTTCTTCTGATTTTGCTGTTTTTAATACTTTAAATTTCTGAATAATATGGAATGTTCTAGATTGAGTTCCAAATGAGAAATAAATATCCTGGGCTGGCAGGATGGATCAGTTGGATAGTGGAGCTTACTCCCAAATCTCAAGATTTGAATTGTGTCAGGACCCACATGGTAGAAAGGTAAATTGACTGCTGAAAATTGTCCTCAAACATACACACACACACACACACACACACACACACACACACACACACACAACTTCAGCAGTAACACATATTTAAAACTTTTTATTAATCAAGTTGAATAGATGGACTTTGTTCTACTTTTCATAAGTGAGGTAATTTTAACTATCTCCCCTTTGGAGTCCAGTGACTTGAGTGTGATGATATCATCACTTATCTATTGATTATTTTGCTTGTTCATTGAATGGAGGGCTTTGAATTATGTTTGGCTTGGGATTAGCATCTATAAACATTTATTTAGCACATTTGCAAGCATGTTGCTTTGAGAAATTGATGACCCCAGCCCTTTGATTGTCAGTGCTTTTGTTGTCTAGGCACGGGCCCTGGCAGGACTCAGTTCACTGGTATTTTGTCTTCAATCTCTAACTGACTGGAGTGTCCAGTTAGGAATCTGCTGACCACTGTACCTACATTTCAGTCAATCAAAGAATTGCAGAATTCCTGGCTGGTTCTTTGATAGAAACATGCTCAGTAGTCAAGAAGATCTACCCTTTTTGAAACCCAACTCAAGTCTATCTTCCACCTGTCTGCCTCTTACATAGTTTTTGGACAGCACTACAGGGAAATTCCTTCACTCCCTTCCAGAAATATCCTTTCTTAGTCAGTGCAATCTTCTACTAGACTATTATGCACTATACCCTCTAGAAATTTAGTAGAATGTTCTTGGGCCAGGATGTGAGTTCTGACATCTACAGTCAAATTGTATAGTATTTTTCCCATTTTAAGTTCTGTGGCAAATTTGTTGATAATTCTGGATGGTGTGTTGATTAAATGCATACCTGTTAATTCTGGTCTTCACATAAAAGTCATGATTAGAGTAATTTTTGATGGGTCAGAATACAAAAATTATTCATTAACTGTGACCACTAGGTGGTGCCACTAATCAAGGAAAACAATGTGGTTACTCTTGAGTTGCCCACAGCCTTGAGTTGCACATAAATGAACATGTGCACTTACACATAAAGGTGTGCATGCATAAGTCAGGATCTAATGACTCTTTGTAATCAACAATGGTGTTAAAGTGTCTTTGTTCATAGAAAGCCATGCAATGAGTTGAGGCATTCAGGCAAGCATGGTATTGAATTGATATAGTAAGAAGTTCCAAAGGCAGGTGTAACAGCTGGCAGTCCTAATGGCCTGTCTAAAAAGCTGTGTGCTTATTACTGTAGAAGAAAGACTGAACTCCAGGGGGAAATACAATTACAGTAATACAAGACAGCTTTTCTTAGGCTGTGACACTATCAGAATCTCCAGTCACTCCAAGGTCATCAGGTTAGCGAAGCTTGTGTGCAGTCAGGCCATTCAGAATTATTAGCGAAGCTGTCACAGAATTAAAAGTAGGGTAACATGCTCTCACAGTGAACATGAGCAGTTACCTCTGAAACCCTGGGGACTGCAGCCTGCTGCCATTGAGTCTCCAAAGCAGCTTATAAGATGACCATTTGCACATCCTTTGTCTAATCCAAGAGGAGAGAAAATATGAACCTCTCAACACACACACACACACACATATAGGCACAGATACTCACACACAAACACATAGGTATGTGCACACATGTGTACTGACATGGAGTACACATGTGTGTGTGGAGCCAGCTCCACATGTGTGTGGAGCCAGCGGGGTCACTGAGAGAGAGTTGGGCAGCCCTGCCTCGCTCTAGCACCCAATTCCCCTAGACTGGTCTGCACTGCATCCACTCTCTGAGCCCCACACGATGCTGCCCAACCCTCCACCTCCCACCCCCCGCCAGATGGGACCACTCCTCCTTGCCATCTGCTGCCTCTGCTCCTGCACTCACTCTCTCTCATTCACACACACACAGGCTGCTGCAGCTGCAGCAGCTGAGGCAGCAGAGGAGAGTGCAAAGGAACACCGTGGACCCCTCCCAAAACAAGCACCACTGACACACAGCTTCCCAGAGAACTGACCTTCCCCGTCTCTTAGGCGCCTGGCATACACAGCACCACAGGCACAACCTCTGAATCCTTGACACCCTGGCTTGCTATGGCTTCCACAGGGGCACTGAACTGAGGAGGCTTGGGGCCTGAGGAGGCCAAGACTGTGATGGGGGCAAAGGGGAGGCAGGAACCCAGCATTGGGAAGAAACCAAGGGAAAGGGAGGGGCGAACTTTGTTCAGGGTTAACACAGGAGAAAAACGAGGATGACCACCCACCACCAAGGCACCCAACACACATCGGAACTGAGGGAAATGGAGGGCCCACGAGGGGCCATGAAAGCTAACCCCTAGTTTCAGAACCCATGTGGGCGGGGACTATTGATCATCAAGCCATGCTCAGACAGGCATAGCCCCTGGAGGAACCCTGGGCTGCAAGTGCATTCCAAGTGTCAATGATCAATGTCCTCCAATTCACATTAATTCTCGAGCTAGCTGCATTCTTCACCAATGCAGGAGGCGAGTCATCCACCTCTAAGAGTCGTATCAATGTTTTAGATGTGGGAAGAGACAAACTTTACCCAATGAGAGCTGACAGCATCAGGATCCCTACCACCATCCCCCACTGCAGACACTTCCAATGGACACAGGAGTGAAGGGGGAGAATGGAGTAGGGGTTCCCCTCAGGCCAGATATCTAGACATAGAAGAAAGAGATAACACAAACTCTAGAGAAGGTTGGGACTGGGCGAAAAGATGCAGAATGACTCAGGGCCCATGACTGGTGATGCACCGGGCAAACAGGGCGCCTGGGGTGACCACCCTGGCACCCAATGAGTGGCTCATTGCCCAAACTGCAGTGAGACCCGGGAACAGCCTCCTCCACAGAAGGAACGGGAGTCCCAGGGAGCCGCCATCAGACACACCACCACCTGGAACATGTGGACGGAAGGGCGCCCCCTCCCCCGGGATCTTTAAAACTACACACTGGAAAACCATAGCCAGGTACCAGAAACAACACCCAATACTACTCGCCATGCACCACACCACACTGGCTTCACCACCACCACCATGCCTTCTTGTCGCCCTCTGAGCACAACAGACCCTGGGACACACCTCCTGGCAAGAAGAAGGTATACATATGTAGGCTCAGCGGTGGATACCCCTGACTCTCCCCTTAATGATCCTTCTTCAGGTTCACCTAGGGAAACATTGTTGGGACTTTTACTTCCTCTAGATAGTCAAGTTTTCCTTCTTAGCTCTCAGCCAGGTCCATGTGCAGACCCCTGCAGGGCCGATCTGAGGGCCTCACTAAACCATCCAATTGGTAATAGTATTGGGCTTCACTGTGTGTACAAAGGGCAAGGACTTAATCAACTCAAGCTTATGACCCGCACTTACAGGGAATTCCTCATTCATGGGGAATAATTGCAATTCCCGATCCCCATCAAGAACGGGGATCAATGGGTAACTCGCTCCTGCTGGCATAGAGTAGGCACAGGCTGAGCCAGTCAGTGTAGTGTGCATGCAGCCTCAGACATCTAAGGGCATCACAGACCTGTTATTGCTCAATCTCAGATGGCTGAATGCCACTTGTCCCCCTAAGAAGTTGGGGCATGCTGCCCACTCCAGAGTCACTTAACTAGTTAGCATGCCAGAGTCTCCTTCCTTATTGGAATTAACCAGACAAATCGCTCCACCAAATAAGAATGGCCATGCACCACCACCCATGGATTCAAGAAAGAGCTATCAATCTGTCAATCCTGTCTTTGTCTGATCCAGGTGAGGTCTCCCATACTGAGTCAAATTAAGCTGCAGGCTCCACTCCTAGTGGTGCCCTTCCATCAATTCCTTTAAGTTTCAGCTTGGCAACCATACTCCCCCCAAACTCAAACACTTAAGTTTCCAGGAAGCTACCCAGGAGGATCAGGAAATAACACCACTGCATCTCCAGTTGGCATTGTTTGTGGTCTGAACTAAGATGATATCTGATTATCTTCGAACCTCCGACTTTCTTGATTAATGAAAATATTCTTGGCAAATGTTTTCCCTCTGGTCTGTCTTGCACCGTTCCAAGAATTTCACATTTACTGGCACAATATGAATGCCCCAAGCAACCCTCTTAATTATGACTTCAGTACCAAAAACCAACAAAATAGACCCACTCCATCTGCCAAAAATACCACAAAGATGTTTACAGTTTGGAGCAGAAACAGCTCACAGCTTTTATTTCCATTTATCTCTTTTTCCATCTTCCCTTAGGGCCAGATAGATCACAATTTCCTTCCATGTACCTCATGATGGCTTTCTAATACATAGGCAAATGTTGTGGGGCATCATCCTGATTTTTTATTCTGTGTGCTTAACACAGAGAAACAAGAATTTTGATGATCCACAGGAAAGTGGTTTGAATTACAAGACAAGCTTTTCAAGGAGTATTTCTATATTCTGCACATTGGTCATGCCTATGTGTCTTGGCCTCTTTAAACATTTGATCCAGTACTAAGCATCTTTTGTTACTAAAGGCATCTTTATATCTGGAAAAGAGAGGACAACTTCTAGAGATCAACAGACCAATTGTCACTTACCATGTGAGTTCTGGGAATTGAACTCAGGTTAACAAATTTGGTGGTGAGTGACTTTACTCACCAAGGCATCACACAGACCCCATTTTCTTTTTCTTTATTAATTTTCAATATTCTCTATTCTGTATTTTACAATATGAATTACAGAAGTATATTTGAGTTTTGGGCATTGTGGGTTGTTTCTTCCAGGACGTGTAAGGCTGCTGGAAAGGATTGGAGTCTGAAGTCAATTTATGGCTTGTTTAGGTTTCCAGGTCAGGCTGGAATACACAGAAAAAAATGGTCTACAATAATGAAAAAGAAAAAAAGAACACATTTGACTTCCATGCCTTTCACTCCTCTTGCTGTTTTTAATACTTTAATTTTTTGAATTATATGGAATGTTCTAGATTGAGTTCCAAATGAGAAATAAACATCGTGGGCTGGCAGGATGGATCAGTTGGATAATGGTGCTTACACCCAAATCTCAAGATTTGATGTGTGTCAGGACCCACAGGCTAGAAAGATAAATTGACTGTTGCAAATTGTCCTCAAACATACACACACACACACACTCACACACACACACACACACACACACACACACACACACACACAAACACACCCAACATCAGCAGCAACACATATGTAAAACTTTTTTTAAAATCAAGGTGTATAGATACACTGTGTTCTACATTTCATAAGTGAGGTAACTTTTACTGTCTCCCCTTTGGAGTCCAGTGACTTGAGTATGATGATATCATCACTTATCTATTGGTTTTATTTACTTGTTCACTGAATGGAAGAATTTGAATAATGTTTGACTTGGGAATAGGATCTATAAAATTTATTTAACACATTTTCAAGCATGTTGCTTTGAGAAATTGATGTCCACAGGCCATTGATTGTCAGTGATTTTTTTTTAGGCACGTACCCTGGCAGGACTCAGTTCACTGGTATTTTGTCTTCATTCTCTAACTGACTGCAGTGCCCAGTTATGAATCTCCTGACCACTGTTTCTGCATTTTGGTCCAATCAAAGAATTGCAGGATTCCTGGCAGGATTCTTGATGGAAACATGCTCAGTAGTCAAAAACATCCATCCTACTTGAAACCCACCTCAAGTCTGTCTTCCACCTGGCAGCCTCTTGCATAGTTTTTTGACAGCACTACAGGGAAATTCCTTCACTCCCTTCCAGAAATGTCCTTTCTTAGTCAGTGCAATCTTCTACTAGAGTATTATACACTATATCCTCTAGAAATTTAGTAGAAAGTTCTTGGGCCAGGATGTGAGCTCTGATATCTACAGTGAAATTGTATACTATTTTTTCACCATTTTAATTTCTGTGGCAAATTTGTTGATAATTCTGGATGGTGTGTTCACTAAATGCATACCTGTTAATTATGGTCTACACATAAAAGTCAGGATAAGTGTAACTTTTATGGGTCAGACTACAAAAATTATTTATGTTCTGTGGCCACTAGGTGGTACCACCAATCAAGGAAAACAATGTGGTTAGTCTTGCTGGCCTATCAAGAATCACCCACAGCTGAGTCTCTAAAGAAAGAAATTAAAGAAGAAACTTGAAAATGGAAAGATCTCCCATGCTCTTGGATAGGGAGGATCAACATAGTAAAAATGGCAATCATGCCAAAAGAAATCTACAGATTCTATGCAATCCCCATCAAAATCCCAACACATTTCTTCACTGACCTTGAAAGAGCAATGCTCAATTTTATATGGAGAAACAAAAGACCCAGGAGAGCCAAAACAACCCTGTACAATAGAGGAACTTCTGGAGGCATCACCATCCCTAACTTTAAGCTCTATTATAGAGCTATAGTCCTGAAAACAGCTTGGTATTGGCACAAAAATAGACTGGTAGACCAATGGAATTGAGTTGAAAACCCTGAAATTAACCCACACACCTACGAACACCTGATTTTTGACAAACAATCCAAATATATACGCTGGAACAAAGAGAACATCTTCAACAAATGGTGTTGGCATAACTGGATGCAAACATGTAGAAGACTACAGATAGACCCAAGCCTTTCACCCTTCACAAAACTCAAGTCAAAATGGATCAAAGACATCAACATAAACCCAGCCACACTGAACCTACTAAAAGATAAAGTGGGAAATATCCTTCAGTTAATAGGTACAGGAGACTGCTTCCTGACCATAACACCAGTAGCAGAGACACTAAGATCAACAATTAATAAATGGGACCTCCTGAAACTGAGAAGCTTCAGTAAGGCAAAGGACATAGTTAGGAAGACAAAACGACAGCCCACAGACTGGGAAAAGATATTCACCACCCCACATCTGAGAGAGGGCTGATCTCCAAAATATGAAAAGAACTCAAGAAGCTATTCTCAAAAACACCAAGCAATCCAATTAAAAAATGGAGTGCAGAACTAAATAGACAATTCTCAATAGAGGAATCTAAAATGGCTGAAGAACAAATAAGAAAGTGTAGAACATCCTTAGGCATCAGTGAAATGCAAATCAAAACAACTCTGAGATAACATCAAGACCATCCTGGGAGGGTCTTGGGTTTCCTGGTCAGGAAACCATAATGTTGTTCCAGGTTCCTGGATCCCAGAGACTAACCCAAGGTTTTGACACTCTGATGCAAAAGCAAAAGGTTTCTTTTTATTTCAAGCAGGCCAGCTAGGATCTCACTGCATGGCAGGCAAGTGAGATACCAACCATCCAAAAAGAGAAGCATTTACAGGGGCAGACCATAAGGTTGAAAGCCACAAATTACAGGGTTTTCATGGTTACTTCAGGTTATACAAAGAACAGAGTATAGCAGTATCTATATATTTTAAGTGAGATACATTTGATTGAAATAAGACAGGGCATGGGTTTGCAGAGTTATAGGGTCACTGGGTACTGTCAATTATCCCCTTGGCTGCAGGATCTTTTTTTTAAAAAAAAAAAAAAAAAACCTGAACACATTTATTCAAAAACAGTTCAGTTAAGTTAAAATCCTATAATCAGTTCAGCCCCAATTCCAGTCACTTGGGTGCGAAGTGTAGATTTGTTAATAACCACATTTGGGTGAATGCCTTGGTCCGCAGGTACAGGCTGATGAGGTAGCTACCCTGCTTATTAGCTGCCAGGGAAAAGAAAGTCCTCCCCAGTTCTGAGCAGCGCCCTCCTCACCCAAGTGCCAGGGTCGCTGCAGACCGCTCAAGGGCTCCCAGGTGATGGTGGCTCCTGCACAGGGGCGGACAGAGGCTTGAGGAATCGGTGTGAGGAAAGATTTGCCTGTAGCTGTAGTTGTAGTGAATGTAGCTGCTGCACTGCCTCCTTGATGAGGTTTCCCGAAAGCCGAGCTGCTGCAGGAGCTGGTGCAGGTCTTCATCGCTGGTGCGGGTCTCGGGCTGAGATCCAAGTCGCTGTTGCAGAAGGCGGGACATGGCTCTGCTCTGGGGCCAACCCCGCTGGCAAGGGCCTGAGAGAGGCAGCGGGGTGCTTGGCTTGCCTGCCACCGGAGGTCCCTCAAGGCCAGGCTTCAGGGACACAGGGCATAGGGCGCTGGTGCCCGCGGTGAGCTCCTCCACGCAGTAGGGAGCCGCCCTGCTCCACAGGCGCCCGCGCTCCCACAGTATGCAGAGAATGGCTCCGGGGTGAGCTGGGGCCACGGTCTCTGCAGACACAGAAGATCCCAGCATCTGCCTCGCCGGTGACCGGTTCTGATCCACTGAGATCGCAGCCTGGATCCGCAGGGGCGGAGGGCGCGGGGCAGCACTCGGCGAGGCAGGGCCATTGTGCGCTGTGTCCAGCTTCAGCGACTTGCCAATCTTGGCGATGAGCTGGTCCACGTCGGTCAAGCTGCCCAGAGTCACAGACTGCTGCAGCAGGAGGAAGCTGTCGTCCTTGTCCTCCCCCTCTGCCTCAAAGCCGGCTTCCTTCTCTGCCCTCTGGCACCGCATGGCCCTCTGCCTGGGACCCCTCGGCTGTGGGGGCATCGCTGGCGACCTGGCTGTCTGCGGGCTTGGTGGGAGGCTGCTAGGGCAAGAGAATCACAGAGGCTGGGGCCAGGCCGGGCCAGAGATGCAGAAGCCTGGGGCCAACAGACTTCCAACCTAGGGAGGCTGCAGGATGTTTACAACCAGTAATTAGCAATTAGCAAAAGAATGTTAACAGGAGTTTTGGACAGTTACCTACCCTTCTCTGAGAGCAAGCTGTCAGGTGCCAGCCATGGCACTCCTGATTTAATGAGTTAAATTTTGCCTTACCTGTAGAAATTCCCTTTTCAGGGCCCAAGTTCTGAAACTTTTATTGATTTTAATTTCCATTTGTCAGCTTTAATAGCCTGGTGCCTAGGTCTTGGGATATTCCCTTAAAGGCCTGGGGTATTGACAGTAAAACACAGACCCTTGTCTAAAACTAGGAATTGGCCTGTGAGAGATGGTAATTGTCTGGGGCCAGGTCCTTTTTGGAAAGATTGCTTTAGATCCTGAAAACCCTACTCGTCCCACCATATGAAGCTGTTGTTACTGGTCCAATGGCCACTTTTGGCTTAGTAATGTTCTAAGAATCCCTGTGATCCCTTTGTGTGGTGACATTTGAGTAGCTGCCTCTTGAATATGTCCCTTCATATTGTGTTCCTGCTACTTCATAGAGGTCTATTCCTTTCTTCCCCCCTCCACCCAGAGTAGTATACAAGATGCTCTTTTCCTTAGAAGCTTAAATCTCAGCACTCCTGAGGCATAGGCAGGCAGAGGTGAGTTCAAAGCCAGATCACAGGTGTACTTAATTTATTCTGGCATATATCTTTGCTGTGTAATCCTCACATATGCCTAAGTAGGTAGACCTACAAGTTACCCTCTATTTACTTTGTTCAAAGTTCAACCTGGAGTATGAATCTAAAGACACTTAAGGATGATGTAATATGTGGAATGCAAATGTGTCTAAACTGGTTCCTCTTTGAGCTTTACGTAAAGTTGGATGAATACCATCAATAAAGAGATTTTTCTATATTAACCTCCTAAGTGTGCAAAGTGATTTCTCCCTGGAAAGGCATATTAATTCTAGGACAGCTGCATTTCCTTCTTGAAAAAAATATTTCTGAGACAAGCACTCTTATGGTGATGTCAGTGGTTTTGATTCCAGTCTGTTGTTCTCCATGGCAATGACCTGACTGACCTCTATATTACACCTCCAAAATTCTTCAATTAAATGACTGTCCCACCTCAGAGATTTAAAATTGTCCATTGGAGTCATGTAGTCAACTATCCAAAGCAGTCAGAGGAAAAGAATATGCATGTGGAGCATTGCTTATGTCTTCAGACCAAAACAAGAGGAGTAGTGTATTGGGTACACTGCAGGGGAAACGGAGAAGGCAATTAGCTGCTGGAGTCACCATCATGAAAAGGGACTTGACTGTGATGTAATTGATGTTTTTGTAATTTCCCAGCATGTTTTAATTCATGTCATGTGAATGAACAGAGACAGCTTGGAAATGTTATCTTCAGCAAATGAATATTTAATGTGCAATTAGGCAAATTGCCTATGCAGATATATATGTGCCAGATTGTTTGATACAGTTAAGGCAGCTCAGAGGTTTGAGGTACAGGCCATTGGCTCCATGATTCACCTTATAGTACTCAGTAGCTAACATTTTAGACATGACAAAATTCATACAATGTCTTATTAGTGACAGTATCCCTACTATGAAAGAGCCTACATTGTTTGAAAGTCAGCATAGCTAAGCATGCTTTCATTTATATTTATCTCTTTGCAAAATTCAATTATTGATAACATTTTAAAAATTTCCTTCCTTTAAATGCATAACGGCCATAATCCCTTTGTTTATATATTTCCATTGTTTCCGTGCTTAAGAATTTCATTTCATTTTTATCTTAAGTGGTGTTTATTTACTTATTTATATGTATCAAATTAGACCAAGGTTCTCAACCAGTGGGTTCACAGGACCCTTTTGGGGAATCAAATGACCCTATCACAGGACTAGCCTAAGATCAACAGAAACACACATATTCATATTATAATTAGTACCAACAAAATTATAGTTATGAAGTAGAACTGAAAACAATTTTACTGTTTGGGGGGATCACCTCATCATGAGGAACTGAATTAAAGTGTCACAGCATTAGGAAGTTTGAGAACCACTGCTTTTGGTCAATGTCTACCATAGCTCAAGCTTGCCTCACACTATGTAATTGAGAATTACTTTGAACACCTATCCTGCTTCTCCTGCACATTCCTGGAAAGACATTCATCCAATTCATTCTAGCCTGGGCCTTGACTTGACTCTGGGAAGGAAATAACAAGTAAATGAATATCCTCCAAGTTCTCAAGATTTTATTGTGAATTTACTAATGAAGGAGGAACCTGTGTAAGAATTTCATTCACCAACTGCAAAGCAGGTGTAGTTACAGAACAGAAAGGGAGGGGCAAGAAGAGAGATTTCCTTCTGTGACAGTAGTTGACATTTACCATGTGGAGTCAGGAAACCAATATTAGATGTTCCATAAATGTCCTGAATTCCATTTCTCAGTTTCATGGATCAGGAAAACAAGAAAATAAAGAAAAGAACTTATCATGAAACCAAATTTCTGTAGTTACAACATTTCAACCTAAGAAAAAGAACTGGATAAAATGGTCTTGCACTGCCTAACAGAATTGTTTTTTCCAGGTTTAACATTATAACCCTGAGAAAAATAGTGTGAGTAGTACTGGATGTGCTCTAATACAAATCCCTATTCTCTGGAGTATATGACCATAATGCCTGTTTCAACTTTTAAATATAACTTTTGGGGGTTACAAAAACATAATATCCACTATCATTTTCTCTGTCTTCAAGACATTTTTATAGCCCCTACCTTGTGTTCTCATCCAGGGCTTTCTTCTTCTTCTTTTTCTTCTTCTTCTTCTTCTTCTTCTTCTTCTTCTTCTTCTTCTTCTTCTTCTTCTTCTTCTTCTTGTTTGTTTAACAACAGATGCTGTTTGAATGTGATCTGTGTTTGGTTGCACAACTTCCCAGCTTTGAAGCAAAGGGTTGGCTGTGATGAACATTGAGCATGTAATTGAATGTGCACACACAGCAACCTGCACCATAAAGAGGAACAGGATGTGCTCTGCCAGATTGGAGGATTTTACTAAATTACTAATTTCCCACATCAGGACCATAACTGACTATAGTGTGGAATGGCAAATCTGGGAGTACCTGTGTGATCTGAGTCATTTGATCTCTGCTCATTCAGTGGGGTGACTGCTAAAATCCTGAAGCCCAGAAGGGTAGTCTTAACTAAGGATGAAATTTTGGAAGGCTTATCCATCAGGAGCAGAAGTTGAGGGTAGCTTACAGGTTCCTTCCAGGATTCTCCTCTTCTGCTGTTGAGAGATGTAAAGAAGACCACAAGCCATGCCATGGTGAGTGTGTAGGCCTATGTCCCCAGACCAGGAAGAGCATATTGGCTGAGCTATACAATCTGAACTTCTTGGGATGGGATGGACCATGAGCCTCATTGAAGTTCTGCTGGTCCCTGTGTTAAGCTGGGCAGTAGCCCTTGGTGTGGGGGACCCTTGGGAGTCTGCTTTTCTTCTCTTATCTAGGGTTGATCAGCAGTACACCTGGGGAGCTACTGGCTGCCTCAGAGCTAGGTGCTATTTCCTATTTTCCCTGCTCCTAAAAGGCCTGTTTACATATATGCAGATTATCTGCATATTGCCAGGGGCTTAAGAGCTTGGAATTTGATCTGAGTTACTTTCTAGGGAGCCTCTGATGCTTTAGAAGTCAACAACACTCTAAATAAAATTGGCATTTTTCTTTCAAGAGTGACCAGTTGTTTTGTCTTTATTAATCTGCATATCCCTTGCTGGAACCTGTAAGAAGTAGCAGCACTGGATGCTACATAGTGGAGGTCCTGCCCAAGAAGAAGAAAGAAGGGAATACACACTGACAGATCACTAGTGGATTTGCTGGACAGCATCAAGGTCAAGGTAGGAGTGTGTGCATTGACATGGTTGCCTCAACCCTGAGAGAGTTAGGCTTGTAAGGTACTGTAATGTGCCACAGCTCTGAATGGAGCTGGATTGGAAAGAGAGAAGCTCTGTGTCAAAAAGAAATTAAAAAATTAAAATATAGAAAAATAGAAAAAGAAAATATATATAAAAATAGAAAAATGAGAAAAATAGAGCAATAGTAAATACAAATGTCATGCATGGGTTTATTGGGATTTGTTTAGATATCAGACCAACAGAATCTTCAGTTAAAAATGTTATTGCATTAGAGAGAGCAGGGCATGGGGAGGAGGAAATACACAGAGCCTTCTAGAGGTTGCTTTGGACATGGTCAGGAAGGGCACTGAGTCAGAGAGAGTACCAACAGATGAGAAATGAGAACTGGGTTTGTTCCCAGATGCAGGAGAGGGAAGCAGCCACAGATGACCTACAGCAGGTCAGAGGGGAGAAGGCTAGGGTAAGGTCAATGTCAGAACTTAGATAACTTGCAGCCTTGGGAGATGGAGGGGGTTTGTGGCTGACTCCAGTCAAATGTATAAAAATGCTATTGATAAAGCCAGTCAGAAACGGTGCTTAAGGCCTTATGGAGAAAGAAAGGCAATGTAGGTAAATTTGGATCTGTTCAAATTTTGGATGCTCATAATTCAAGAATTGACTATAACTGCTGTGTTACCAGAGATTTCAATTAGGGATTTTTCAGTTCAACAAACTGATCATAACCTGGGCAAAATCAGAAATGTGAGATGTATGCAAGTTGTGAATGTTCGGTGTGGCCACACATGAAAGTTTGATATATGTATGATTGTGAATACATGAATGCTGACACAAGGAACTGCTTAAATTGCCTTGGATATGGTTTGTCTCAGACATAGTAAATTAGCTACCAAAATTACTTTAATTATACTCAATAAGAACATCCAATTGGTCCGTCAATGTATTAACAGGAGAGGTTGATTTGAATCTTCAGTCTGTTGGTGGAAAAATAACAGAAGCCCATAGCATATGGATGATTGTATGAAATTTAGCAGAGGAGAAGATACAGAAATCCTCCTATAATTTTTATAGTTGTAAAGAAAAATCTAGAAAGTAAATGTTGATGCATGATTTAATAAAGGTTTTTGAGGAAAAAGCCGCAGGAGACAGCTGCCTGGTAAAACCTTTAATTGATTTCAAAGAAAATTGGTAATCAGTTTCCAACTCTTGGGCTGTTGCGATTCATGCTAATGCATCCTTTCACATTCCCAAAATAGTAAGGAGCAGTCCCAGGAAAATACTATGTCAATTTTTACTATTATTTCTTCTGATACAAGAGCAGCTTATGTTATAACTAGTAAAAATATGCAGCAGAGAAGGCCCTAACCAAGCTCAGAGAATGAAGTTATGTGCTGTTGCAATGGTCTCTCGGTATCTAATAATATGATTCATTTAATCTATAGACTAAGAATCATTATTTTTATGGCTCTTTAAATTGTGGGGACAATTCTATACATAGAGACTATTACAAACGGGTTAAAATGTTGGACATATTAAACATGCTGTTCACCTAAAAAAATTTCCATGTTTTATGGGTCACATTGGGAACTGTTCAGGCCTTTCCCCTGTCTACTGGCTAAAGGGATCCAATAACAGATTGATTAATGAAAATGGTAAATTTTTACCATGAAAATGTTAAATGTTAAGGTTTTATCAATGGGTATATTTGCCTCTAGGCATGGCTAATAACCCTTGAAAGGTTCAGGCATTATGCTGGCCTGCCCCTGTTACCTGGTGGAATCCACTCAGGCAATACCCTGGTCAGCCCAAGGTTCCATGGGAAAGAAGTCTGCACGCAGGTGCAGAGGACCCCTTTAAAAGATAGGCCCCTGCACCTTTCTCTCTCTCTCTCTGCCCCTTTACGCTCGCGCTCTCTCTCTCTCCCCCTGTTCCTGCTCTCTGTCCCCTCTCTCTGTTTCCCCGCTCTGTCTCTCTATGGCGACCGGCCATGGTGGTCAGCCATTACCCTGTTCCTCTTCTTAGTCTACCCATTCTGCCAGTCCTTATAATAAACTTATAGTCAATATGTCTGTCTCAATATTTCTCTTTTCTTCTTTTTAAACAAAAGAATAACATTTTGGCGCCCGACTTGGTTTAGGCTCCCTCCGTAGACCCTCTCCCAAAGCTAGCTGGTGGGATAGTTTTTCTTTCTTTGTAACTTTTCCTGCCAGGAGCATGGGAAATCTCGGAGATCCTAAAATCTGAACTCATAGCCCACTTCCATCTCCACTTTTCCTGGCACTCCCTCCTGCCTGCAGCAGCCTGAGATGCCGGAACTCAACTTGCCGCTTTTCCAACTAAGTATTTCTGGAACTCACTGATCTGCCTATTCGCTACAATCCGGTAAGAAACCCAAACCGTTCCCATGGGGCAGACCCAGCGCTGTTCACTCTGGGTCCATTTTTCGGTTTCGGGCCGGGTGCTCTCAGACAGGGCAATCTGTACATTTTTCGGCCTTGCCCACGGGAAATACATTTTTACGGGATCTTTCGGTTACTGGCAGTGAGTAGGTAAATGAGCAGAGTTCTGCCTCCCAGTGGGAACTTTCTTTCACCTGGGAATGTCCCTCATTGTTCTGTTTGTTCTTTCTCTGACTGTTTCTTCTTGGTTGGCAATGTCTGCTTGAGATGCTCTGAGAGTTTTGTTTGTCTGCTGGTTTTCATTTTTCCACATGAATGAGGTTTAAAACTTTTCTGGCAATTGAAAATGTGCTTACGGGGGTCGCCACCTCAACCACGTGTGCTACCCTGGGGGCCGCCATCTTGGTCATAACCATGTGACCTAGCTTAGGCCTACCCACTCACTTCAAGCACTGCCACCTGACATCTTGCTTTTTATTTCTTTCACTTGTTGGGTGCATTTCCTAAAGGTCAGGCATGGGATCCCGCTCCAGGAGCGGTGCTTTTTTGCTTTTTTCAGTTCGGACTGCTGGGTCCTTTTTCAGTTTCGGGACAGCTGTGTCCCCTTCGGGGCCAGGCCCCTGGCAACTCCCACGGGCAGACGTGCATCCGTAGAGGAGCTTTTTGCCGGTTCTCCACCTGCCTCACCCATGGGAAATGCATAGAGGAACCTTTCTGGTTTCATCCAACAAGCAGGTAAACAGACAAAAGCGGCTTAAGGTTGCCGCCGTTTTGGTCATGTGACCTACCTGTAGGCACGCACAGCTCCAGCGGCCTATCGAGCAAACCTGTCTGCCGGATTTTTGATTTCTGCCAGATCTTTTTGCTTTTTATTTTTATTTTTTGTCTTTTTCTTCTTTCACTGGCTCTGTTGTTCATGGCTTGTTTACTAAATACTGTGCCTTTCCAGGGCCCTCTGTTTAAGTCTACCCTGTCTCTTTAAATCTCCTGTCTGTTTGCTACAATGTATGGATCAGAGATTACATTCTGGTTCCCCCTTTACTGTTATCCAGTCCTGCTTGTCTCTGTACCTGTAATTTAATTTTATACTTATCTAGCTCTATATATTTAAATTAAACTATACTAAGTCTCATATTTCTAAATTGCTATATATCTTTAAATGATGGTAAACATTTAAAGTCATAAAGGTCTAATTTAACTATACTTAAAATATAAGCTAAGTCTATACAACTTAAATTTAACTCATCTTTAAATGATGATGAAAGTTTAAAATCATAAAGATCTATTTCAAATTAACGATATTTATACCATTCAGTCTATCCAATAGGCCATTTACAAAGGTACAGCTTTTATTACAAAAAGGGATTTTTCTCTAACTAAAGGCAAACTTTTTAACTGCTGAGATACTAAACAGACAACAGCCCTCAAATGCTCAGAGATCTAGAGAATATGGCATTTAAAATGTTTTGTTAAAAAGCTTTTTATAACAGAGAGATAGGCCAGCTGCTGGCCCCACCCCATTTCCTCCGAGAAGACTGGGCACTGAAGAAACTTCGTCTCAAGTCAGTGACAATGCTGGTCACTGAGCAACCCTGCCCTTCGCCTCAACTACTACAAAGTATTCCAGACCTTGGACAAGAGGACAACGGAATCGACTTTCCCAGCGTTGCTTGGGCCAACGGTAGGAGTCTTCCCAAAGTCTATAATCCACAGGTCACAAGTTATCAGCAAGAAGGCAGGTGTCCTGCAGCCCACTACTATGGATGGAGGACCTTGGGTATGGCTGTCCATGCAGCCTGCTGGCAAGTCTCTGTTATTCTTTAATCATTGATTCAGGTAAAATCTTATCCTTCTCAAGAACTCTGATGCTTTTGACGACTGATAGTCTTGCCAGCTTAAAGCAAAACAGATTCCAGTAACAGGTATTTTAGGGTTTATCTATGTAAAGATAGGAAAGTCTAAGATGTATGAAGGTCTGAAAATGTAGTTACGAAGGCCTGAGGATATAAAGGCTTAAATGGTGATAAAATGAGTTGAGACATTAAAAAGAATAAAATATGTTCCTGATTTCTCTATTTCTCATGCTACTGTTCATAGTAAAGTTCAACAATACCACTATATGATCATAACTACAAGGTCAAGATTAAGATGCTTTTCATTGTCCTAAAAAAATCTGTCTATTTTAAAATGGTAATAGCTTTCAGCCAAGTTGTTTCTAACATGAATATGCTGCTAAATTGTCTAATAGTTATGTTTCCACAAACTCTAAGGATTCTTGTAAGTTCCAGGGAGCCGAATCAGATCCAAACAGGTCAGATTCACTCCAGGTAATATTCAACCTTTCCCTGGTCCCAAATTCCCTTCACTCATCTTGGGACTCCTCGGGAACCCCTCCCTCATCTTACAATCTTCCCCTCAAGTGACAGGACCTAAGAAAAAAAATTTTTCTAAACTCAACCTTGTCTTCTGCTCTGTCAGCATCTTGCCAGGTCTAAGAGGCTCCAGGGAGTTCCATACAGCCTGGACTACAATGAAACAACCAGCTTCCCCAGGACGTGGCAGCACCCCAACCTTCTCGGGTCCCCCAAAGATGGTCAACGCCCCCCATGTCAGCAGGAAGCAGTCTTAAGAATTCGACGCCCTTATTCCTTAACCTGCCATGTATAAACACCCCACCTTTTTAAATAATAAGTAGAGGTGGGAATGAAAGGTTCAGGCATTATGCTGGCCTGCCCCTGTTACCTGGTGGAATCCACTCAGGCAATACCCTGGTCAGCCCAAGGTTCCATGGGAAAGAAGTCTGCACGCAGGTGCAGAGGACCCCTTTAAAAGATAGGCCCCTGCACCTTTCTCTCTCTCTCTCTGCCCCTTTACGCTCGCGCTATCTCTCTCTCTCCCCCTGTTCCTGCTCTCTGTCCCCTCTCTCTGTTTCCCCGCTCTGTCTCTCTATGGCGACCGGCCATGGCGGTCAGCCATTACCCTGTTACTCTTCTTAGTCTACCCATTCTGCCAGTCCTTATAATAAACTTATAGTCAATATGTCTGTCTCAATATTTCTCTTTTCTTCTTTTTAAACAAAAGAATAACAACCCTACCATGTGTCAAGTTTCAATCAGTTTTGTCTGGATTTTGTAATTACCCCCAAAACTGGCATTCCTTACAACCCCCAAGGACAGGCTATTGTGGAACATGTCCATCACATTTTTAAAGCTTATTTGGTTAAATAGGTGGGACCTTGAGGGATCCCTTGGCTCCACTCACCCTACTTATTTATGTTTTAAAATTTTTTAATAGTGGATAATTCCAATAACTCTGCATCAAATCGTCCTTGGCTGTCCTCTGTGCAGAAAAAGCCTCTGGATAAATGAATAGATCTTCCCTGGGGACTTTTGAGAGGGTCAGATCCGGTTTTGATGTGGGCTCCTGGGTCTATTTGCATTTTTCCAGAGAATGATGCATCTCCAATCTGGGATCGAGAGTGTCATGTATACCTGGTTCCTGCTGATTCCATTCAGCTTTCTAATGAGCCATTGGATGCTAATGAGAAATCTGCCAGCCCTAGTGCTGATGGATTCTCAAAAACAGGTGTGACTGGTTATAGTCAGCTCCAACCTTAATCTGGGAAAGGCAGCCAGCAATAAGGATTTAAAGGAACAAATTTCCTAATCATTGCCCATGTCTTCTTAGTAAAGCTGAAAGCCAAGCCAACCTTTTCCCATATGTTCCTTTGCTGGCCTTATTATGCCTGCTTAAAATACAGTCTCTTTGGCTGCCAAAGGGGTTAATTTAACTTACAAAGTGTGCTCCTACACTCTTTGATATGCTAAGTAACCCTCCCTCTGGAGAAATGTTTAACTGTTTCCTCCAAAAATGCCACTTGGAGAAGCTGCAGAGATGATGGGATTGCAGTCTTGGTTTTCGTGGTACAAGACACAACAGTGGGACTCCCTGGAGAAGACCAGCTTTTCCTTACTGACATGGGAGAGATCTTGACATCGTGACTTCCAATGTGACTGCAATTGGAACCACCAGGCAGTTTCTGGCTTAGCTGCCCCTCAGGCACTTAACACAGCAAGCATCCTGAGTAGTTCTCAGGGGAGTTTCCATCTGCTTTAAGATCCTAAAAATTATATTTATTCTCTAGTCTGAATGGACACTTTAAATTTTGATTGGGTAACTTTTCTAGATTTCTCAATTGGGTATTCAAAATCATTTAGGCTTGTGAGATCAGGGTGCCTCCTCTTTAGGGAGACTCTGTCTTTTGGAACACTTACTAAAGTTCGCTTCAGGTCTGAAGAGGGATCCCTAGACCACAGGATTAAAATCTGGGCAGCTTCTTTTATCCTTGTCTGTCTTGAGGCACAAAAACACCAGCAAGTCCAGAGCCATTTGTGGAGAAAGTCAATCATGCTTTCCTTGACAACAAACTAC
Source organism: Cricetulus griseus (assembly GCF_003668045.3). Classification (NCBI taxonomy): domain Eukaryota; kingdom Metazoa; phylum Chordata; class Mammalia; order Rodentia; family Cricetidae; genus Cricetulus; species Cricetulus griseus. The sequence continues at coordinate 2,442 of NW_023277155.1, read as the reverse complement.
CCCTCAAGGCAGGTCTTGCTGAGTCTGCAGGACAAATGAGTTATCAATGATGGGTTATTTTCAAGGGACATCTGTTTACAGAGGGTCTGATAGGCTTGGGCAGGCTTTAATATGATGGGCATGATAGATGTTGAAGTCCAGAAATACTAAGACAGACACTAATTTTTATTTTTATATGTGTAAGGAGTCACCTGTAGGGGACCACTGGGAGCTGCTTTTCTTCTCTTATCTAGAGTTGATCTGCAGTACCCTAGGGGTGCTGACTGCCACACAGCTAGGTGCTATTTCCTTATTTTTCCTACTGACAACAAGGCATGTTTACAAATATGCAGATTATCTGCAAGTGCCAGAGGCTTAAGAGCTGGGAATTTGATCTGATTTACTTCCTAGGGTGCTACTGATGGTGTAGAAGTCAACTCCCCTGTAAATAAAATTTCATTCTTTTTTCAACAGTGACTGGCTGTTTTGTCTTATTAATCTGCAGATCCCTCCCTGTATCTAACATGTAAGAAGTAGTAGTGCTGGACCCAAACCTTGGCCTTGTTGAGTGTGGAGTCCCTGGGGAAAGGGAGACTCTGCCTTCCTGGCAAGGAAGACTATGAGCTGGTAATATCACTGTCCAATGATACAGGCTTTGCTTTTGTTGAGCAGTGGGAAGACAGATTGGAAAACTGAAGGTCTGGATTCTAGAAGTTCTGGATATTACACTCCACTTTCAGGTTTGTCTTACAAATGTTACAGATAGTTTAGAAACTGTTAGAAAGGAGGGCATGGGAATCATCCTTCAGCAATACATGATTAGAGTGTTTTCAACACTGACAGCTACTGACAGCCACCATCATGTGATTCAGGTAAAATTCAGTTCAAGGGCACAAAAGGAGTTTCTGCAATGTAGAGGTATTTCAGGTTAGCATAGTATTTTGCAGGTGAATAGGGAAGATGCCTCATCTTGTGACATCATCCATTCAACAGGAAGCAGGAATTAAATTATTCTATACATTGTGTTTTGGTTGAACATCACTGTGACTGGATTTGCCTGAAACCACTAAGGGTAACGAGGGGTTGTAGAGTCATAGAAGGCTCTGTAGGAGATGGCTTACATTTTCTGGGAGGGCCCCAGAGCATGGGGCCTCTCTGGAAGATATATTAGTTGCTGAAGGGTAAGAAAATTAACAATTTCGGAGTCACTTTTTTTGTTGGAATTGTGAAATCTGTCTTTATTTAATTTCTGTACACATCAAAACATAGGTACTTGTGTTTGGCTGAGATTGCTTTGGTCTTTTGGATAAAAGTTTATTATCCTGTTTTTGTTCTTGGCTTTTTCTCTCCATTCTCTATTCTGTTACAAATATTGTAGACCTTCTTTATTATTGTTGCTTCCGTGGTAGATGTAGAAGTCATATTTATCAAGGTGTGTACTGTATTTTCTTTCTTTCTTTTGGTTTTTTTGAGACAGAGTTTCTCTGTGGCTTTGAAGGCTGTCCTGGAACTACCTCTTGTAGACCCGGCTGGTCTCCTACTCACAGAGATCCACCTGCCTCTGCCTCCCAAGTGCTGGGATTAAAGGCATGACCCACCACCACCTGAATTTTTTTCTTTTTTTATATAATTGCATTGTGCATTCTGAAATGTTTTCACTTTGTATGTAGTCTTGGAATCATCTTTTCTCTTAGAAATAGTTGGAAATTGTATTTGGATTGTATTCAGTTTATGTTGCAAATTAACTATAAACTATATCTCAATTTTGATGCAACATATTCCCTAGATTCATTTATATATTTTATTTCTATATGTATTGTTGTTAATCAGTGAAAGACTTTTAAATTTGTGGATTAAAAGTGTTACTGGGCTTGGCAGGTGGCTCATCACATACTCTTCTTGGACATCCTGAGTTTAGATCCCAACACCCCTATCAGGAGGTTCATATCTACCTGCTACTCCTGGTTCAGGGCATCTGACAGGCTCTTTTCTGTTGTGTCACCTGTACACACAGAAAACATTCTCTTGAACATGTAACAAACACATACAAAACATGAATAACTTTGCTTCCTTTTTTTTTCTTATAAAGCAACTAGAACAAAACAAGTTGTTTTAGGTGTAGAATAGAAATCAAACATTGTTTCCTTAAAAATCTCTTCTCTAGTATTTGGTTTGGAAAAGGGTTCCTTTCCTCATCTTGATGCATTTAAGGCAATCATCAATCATAGGAATTTGATCCTATGTGAGCAAGAAGGTAGACATGCATAACTAGTATAACATTTTAGTATGCTGCGGGTCATTACACAAGGTTCACACTCTGAATTCCCAATTATGGTCCTAAGCCTATCCTGCCAGGGCTGCTCATCTGTGCAATGTATCCCAGCTGAAGTTCAGGTCCAGCCTCTAACAGAGATTTCCTGACTTCCCTACAGGTCAGTCATTCCTGAGGGAGATGCTCTATTC
>NW_023277154.1:0-25588 GCF_003668045.3 Cricetulus griseus | reverse complement strand
AGATTGAGTACTTGTCAGGGTATCTATTTGCTGACCTGTGTGTCTATCAATCACCCCTTGGCATGATCTGAGTGTATTCCCCTCTTCCTGCTTCACCCCCCATACTCATCACCCTTCACCCCTTGAGCCTTTTCCATTGCCTTTCTTTTCTAAAAATAGACTTTTTAAAAAATATGTTCTTTTTTTGAAACTAAAATAATTTGATGCTGCCTGGCATTCCTGTGCCTCCTCTGAGGTTGTGTGTTCTCACCTCAAATAACTTCTTAGATGGCCTTCCATCTGAGGGAGACTATATGGCCCCCAGTTTCTCACTGATGGGATTGTGGTCACTTCTGCAAGGCAGGGGGCTGATTCCTCTCTGTATTGTGGCATCAGTGGATGCCACATCTAGGGGATTTGGACTGTTTGCTACTTGAAGATAGAGAGAGACATAGCTATTATATAGGTGCTGCTGCCTGGCTGCTCATGCCTTGGAGACACACTCTTCCAGAGCTGACCTCTGAGGGGCCCAGGAATTCTGACCATCTACATGGCTGCTACCTTCCCATAGTTAACAGACGGCCTGACTGCTCATGACGCTGTGGAACATGGTCCTGTGCTTCATGGATCTTGTGAAGTGTCTCTGGGACCCAAGGAGGAAAAAGGGCCATGCTTTGTAGAAGGAAAAGACCATCCTAAATGGCCCCAGGGCATTTTATGTATGGGGGGTAGCACCTGGTCCCTCTATTCAGGGGGCTGGGCAGTGACTTCCTAGAGCAGCCCAAGATCTCTATATAGCTTTCTCCTCTGTCTTGGGCCTTTGATGTCTTCCCTAAAGTCTCCACAGCAAAATGCATAGGCCATAAGGGAAACAGGTGGCAGGGAAGGGGTTGTGGATGAGAATGACAAGAGTCCAGAGGAATCTTTTTCTTTAGGCTAAAGCAGACCTGAGTCTTACCACTCCCTGCCTCTGAGCAGAAGTGAGGTTGACCCCTGAGACTGCTTAAAGCAATCTTGCTCAGAAGTATGGGGACCAGGGAGAAAGGAGGCCCATCCAGGGAGAGGCAAGACCACCTCACGGGCGTAGTCCTGAAAGAATGGAACAAAACAATAGCCTCGGAGTGATCCACAGCCAAGGCAAACAGAAGAGCACACACAGGAGGAGGTGGGCTCCCAATGGAGAGGAGAGCTTTCTTAGAGATGCTGACAGCACTCAGACGCCCAAGGGCCACACAGCCAGGTGCAGAGAGCTTCAGTTCCCCTAATCTGGGGGCCTGTCTTCTCCCAGGGCAACTCCACAAAATATTATTATTATTTAGTCCCAATAACAATAATGACTCACAAAACAAAAACCAAAGCAGGCTAACTATTGGAACACCAAGAGATTTCTAAGGGGTTTTATTTTAAACATATGTTTTCTAAGAGAGCAGGGAGGGCTGCCAGAAGTGCAGCACGGAGTGTGTTTTCCTTTTTCTGTGTACAGGGCTTGCTTTGGAAACTGTCTATAAGTGCCCCCAAAGTTTCTCTTGTCCAAATACTTGAGGGTGGGACGTGGAGTTTAGAGCTTAACCTAGTTATCTCATTGAGTGAGAGTGAAGAGATGAGATTTTCATGTGATGAGATCGTACGGTTGTGGGGGTTGGACAGAAGGGTCACTCATGCCATCTAAACACACAGAAGAACACCACATTCCATGGTGTTTTGCAAAATCAGCCATCCTACTCTACAAGCTATTGGTGGAGCAGGAAGGAGTCCCTCTACACTTTCCTTCTGGAATTCCACGGGGCCATGTCTCGTACGATGGAGTCTGGCTGGTATGGAACCCAAGAGGTGGACAAGAGAGTCACTCCCTGTGTCTGCAAGGTTGGTAGACAAAACTGTGACACGAAAACTGGCACTTGGTGTATGATCTCTCGGCAACTTGGCATCATCAAATGTCTGTCCTGTCCCTGGTAACCACAGATGGCTTCCACAGTGGGTTAGGTCACCATGGTCCCAGGTCCAGGGTCAGAGAACTGTGAGGCTCATAAAACAAAAAACAAAAAAACAAAAAACAAAAAACAAAACCATGTAATGAGTTACTTCAGCTAAGACCTCAAGCACACAGAGATGCAGATTGCTCCAAAGAAAAGAGTACCAGCCGGGGGCCGGAGGAGATGTGCAGAATGCTTGCCACACACTCATGGAGACCTGAGTCCAGCACCCAGCATGGTGGGGGTGTATCTGTAATCTCAATGTGAGAGTATGGGAGTGGATCCTAGGGTTTTGTAGTCAGCCAGCTAAAACAGGGAAGAGGTCTTGTAAGAGATCCTGTCTCTAAAAATAAGTTAGAATGTGGCAGAGGTTGAACCCTGGCCTTCATGGATACACATACCTGCCTATTCATGTACACACTCACATTTACCTCGTCCCCCAGGAAAATAAAGAAAACCAGATGGGCATAGCAGTGTGACTACTTGGGAATCTGAAACAGGAATATCAAGAGTTTATGGCCAGCCACCCTTGATAGCCTGGGCTATCTAGGAAGAGCCTGTCTAAAAATTTAAAAATAAAACATTAGAGTTTAAGGATGTATCTCATTGGTTGCCAAGCACACATGGAGCCCCCAGCTCAACCCCCAGCCCAGCAAGGAAAAAGGAACAAAAGAAAAAAGGAAAAAAAGGGAACACTCTCACTGCAGAAGCATCATGGATTCCCATGCACACTAGGTCCTCCCTAGCCCTGTTGGCCTTTGCCTCCAGTGAAAGAGGTAAGTGATGATCTCTGCCCAAAGCTATGAGTCAAACTTCTGGCTCTGTTACACTTCAGGGTGGGATTAATTATCACCAGCCCTCTTAGGGAATTCATTTAAATGATATAAAATAGAGTTTACTGTCATTTTAAATAAAGACACCAGATGAAATTTAAGACATATGAAGAGTAGAGAGAATACCAAACTAGAAACGGCAGGATGCTGTGATTCTAAAGGGTTCTGAGTCATCCAGTGAGTTCTGCCATCAGAATGTGCTGCTAGCCGAGTTAAGAACATTCTGTGTTACGTGTCCCACAGAGTAATGAGTCTTTTGTTTTAGTCCTAAAGGAAGCATGAGTTAAAATATGACGATCTTCTCCTGGCCTGAAAATAATGACCTTAAAACTGTAAATGGGGATTACAAACTCAATTCAGAAGGGCTTTGAAGAAAATCTCCTACTGTCCCCAACAGGATAGAGACTCTCAGTTTTAAGGGGTTGGGTGTCACTTCAGTAGGATTCAACAGGGACTGCCTGCTGTCAAGGTTTACTGCTGAGCCCTGGAAGGAGATTCAGAGAGAGAAATCCTTAAGGTGTCTCCTGCTCTTGCAGAAAGGGGTCCCTTCATTAAAGAATGTGACATCCCATTTGTAGAGAGCCACGGTAGAATTGTTTAAAACTGTGTAGACACAGACATACACAGACAGACAGACAGACAGACAGACAGACAGACAGACACACACACACACACACACACACACACACACACACACACACACACATACTGTTTCAGAACAGAAGTCAAGGAAGGACATTTTTCTATGTAGATGAAATGTCCTACTATATAGAAAGTGTCTTTCACGGAACCTGGAGTTAGGCTGGAAGCCAAAGTTACACCATTTTCCATCTCCATCCTCCATAGGATGGGGCTAAAGGTGCAGGTGCAGCCATGTCCAGCTTTTCATGTGAATACAGCAAGCACTTTTGCCCACCTCATCTCCCTAGTACCCTCTTTATTTATGCCTTGTTTGGGAGACTGAGTATGTTAAAGTACAGAATGAGGGAGAGGGTGTCTCTGCTGTGCTACACATAACATTCATTCATGGCTGTATGTTGCTGAAGTGCATTGTGGGAAATGTTCTTGAGAGCATTTATGAAAGGAGAGCCTGGGTTGGGAGAATATACTCGGCGGCATAAAGAATTACTTTACCTAGGAGGTAAATAGATGGCAGCATCAGATTTTAAACACAAAAAGGAAGTAAGTACAGGGGCCAGAGCACAGGAGCATGCATACTGGTGATATGTACAACAATGAGAACAATAATAATTAAGGGATAATGACTGTGGCCATCATTTGCTGAGCCCTTGTTTCTTGTAATGAAGGGTGCTTGTCTTTTAGAAGCATGGTCTCCTTTGACACTTAAAAGTGTTCCTAAAAACCATCAGTGATTCTAACCATTCTTTAGAGGGCAGATGAAGGCATGACTGAGGCATGCAGATCACATAGCTAAAAACTGAAAAACAGAGGTGTCCACTGGGACTAACCAAGTCCCCTCCAGAGCCTACTGAAGACTGGAGACTATAATCGGGGCAGAGTTTTTCATCCTTTTGAATTAGTTATTTACAACACAAGAGTAAACAACTTTTTTCTTTCTTTCTTTTTTTTTTTTTGTGTGTGTGTGTGGGGTTAAGAATGTGGTGAGGGAGCCCAGGGCAGAGCTGAAGTACCTCTCAGCAAATAAGCAAACAACAAAAGATAATAATAAAGTCAGGAGTGATTCACATTTGGTTGGACTGCAACAAAGAAGGAGAATCCAGCAGCTACCAATGTCCTTCATGGCCATGGCTTTAGCCAGAAAAGGGAAGCCAAGTTTGTGTGTGGGTGGGGCTATCTGGAGTGAAGCTATGTGCCACTCAAGTCTGTGGTGTCTTAATTCAGCTCCACGGCATGGGTCACTCTTCTTCATATGCCTGTTGAATTTAATGCATTAACCTCCCTCTGAACAACAGTTCAGACTCTTACTTAATTGATATTGAAAAAAAAACCTTGCTCAGAACTGAGCAAGCATTTGTGCATTATTTATGGCTGTTACTGACATGAAAATGGCAGGGATACTATCTTGCTGGTTACATCAGCTTAAGTCATCTCAAAAATAATATTAAGGCCAGGTGTGGTGGTTCACACTAGTGATCCTAGCACAAGGGAGGCAGGAGTGGAGGAACCTTGGCAAATTCAAGGCCAGCCTGGTGAGATCCTGCTTCAAAAACACCACCCAGTTTTTTCTACAAAAGTGTTTTATTGTACAGAGAATAAATATGCTCTCAAAGCATCAAGGGAAAATACATTTATCAGAGGAATGCAGTTTATTAATCCATATTTGTGTATGTTATTTTTGTGAGGTTTTGAGTTTTTTGTTTGTTTTGCCTACTTGTATGTCTGTGCACCTGTGTAAGCAGTGCCCATGAAAGTCACAAGAGGGATTTTGATCTCCTGGAATTGGATCCAATAAACTGGAATTGTGGGTGATTGTAAACTGCCATGTGGGTGCTGGAGACCAAATCTGGATCCTCTGCAAGAGTAGTAAGTGCCCTGAACTGCTGAGCCATCTTTCCAACCCCATAATCTACATTTTTGTAAAATTAAATAATTTTACATCTGAATTCAAATCAATCATACGCGCTGGAAAAATCTAACAAACTACCTGTATTTCTCTTTGGTTTCTCTCAGGCCTCACAAGAGATTGGAATATAATGATTACTACTGAGAAGCTCTGAAACCAGCAACTGAAGACATACTGTTTGTCAGAGTCTCTTTACTATAAAGACAGAGCTATAAATACAATGCATTTCATCAGTGTGCTGATGGAAGCAATCACATCTTCTGTGATATTGAAAAGAGTAGAAAATGACAAAAGGCTTTAAAAAGGAGGACGCATTTCCAGTGCATGCAAATTGCAAAATGTGACAGGAAGCTGTCCAGGTCTGTTTGAGCAGTTTTGATCAATACAACTGTACCATTTATTTCCTCAGCATGAGTGGCCTGTAGGGGACTCTCTCAACATTTCTGCCAAAGCTGGTTTAAATATGGCTAAGAATGCAGTGAGTCCTGAAGTCCCCTTTTTCCTTGATGACTCTCTACTTTGACTCCCATGTACTAAGTGCCTGCCTTCCATTCTGACTTCGTTCTCATTTTTTGTGGACAAGTCATTCCACAAACACAGCAAATTTGTAGCACTTTCTTTACACATTGGACTCATAATGAGTTGGCCTAGTTGTTTAGAGTCAAAATGAATTTCTAATTCCTACCAAGGGTGGGATGAACAGCTTTAGAAGCAAAAGGAAAATGGCAATTCTAGAGAAAGAGTTGGAGTGATTTAAAATCGTTTGACTTTGTGTAGAGACATGAGTGTAGAAAGAGGCTATGGAGTCCTTGGCATTTCTTCTGTATGTTGGCTATATTTGGCATCATGCAGGGAATGAGTCAGTTTGTTCATTATGACAGTAAACACTGAGTGCTTCTACATGCCACACTGGATACTGAGGAAAGAGATGAATTAGAGCATGGTCCATGCCACCAAAGTCCTCCAGTATGGTAGGGCAATGGACACGAAAGCAAATGTAAATAAAGTATCCCAGCTTCTGGACAGTGGTTGATGCATGGCATGTTAGGTCTGGTAGAGGAAGCATGGAGTGCAACCAGACAGGTAAACTGGAGATGTGTGAGTACTTAAGCAAGACTTCCTAAATGTGATGATGGCATGTGAGCATCTGTGGTAATTTGACCAAGAGATGTCCCCCAGAGTTTCAGGCATTTGAACACTTGGTTACCAGTTGATGGCATTGTTTGAGGAAGGTTAGAGGGTGTGGCTCTGCTGGAGTAAATATGTCATTGGGGCGGGCTTTAAGAGTACATAGTCTTGCCAACTTCCTGTTCATTTTCTCTGCTTCCTGATGTGATCTCTTGGCTTCCTGCTCCTGCTACCATGTCTGTTGCTCACTGCCACGTCATCCCACCATGAACAGACTCTTCTCCTCCTGGAACGTTAAAATCAAATAGACTCTTTCTTTTGGACATGATGTTTTATCTTACCATGGCGACAGACAGGTAACCAATGCAGTATTTCTCCTAAGCCTTCCTGTTTGCCTTTCTGACTGAGGAAAGAAGTTCAGCTGAGAGCTGGAGAAATGCCTTAATGACTAAGAGTGTACACTATTGTTCTTCCAGAGGACTGGATTTGATTCCCTGCACCCACATTGAGAGGCTCATAACCTCTTGGAACTCCAGTTCCAGTGAACTGATACCCTTTTCTGGCCTGCACTCATGTACAGAGACATACATGCATACATGTAATTGGAAATAATGCAAGTATATTTCTCAAAGAAAAGTTCTGCTTTGATTTTTTTTTGAAATGTGCACAAAACTTATTCTTCAAAGAAAAGTGTTCATTAGGTCCCAAGGTCCATATGATGTACATCTAAATCATACTGATACAATACAGATGATAGGATCAGAAATAACACATGATCTGGGATGGTTGCCTTGGCTTTGGCACTCCATTAAACAATTTGTAAATCCCTTCCACAATCCCCAGGCACTGTCATTGCCTTAGCTGACACATGAAGACTGACGTTTAGAAAGATGAAGAATGTTTTAAGGCCATCCTTCTGATAAGTGGCTGGAGTGAAGTTTAAACATGACTCCTGTGGCTGCAGAGCCAAAGGTCTATGTTATATAAGGTTTGTAGCTAGAGAAATCTTGCAAATGTTTTTATCTTGTGCTATACCCAAGAGCCAGGTCCTACAATTCAGGAAGTTCCCAGATCTGCAGCGGACCTCAGGAACCAGTTTCTGTGTTACTAGGCTCTTAGGTTCATGAACTCACTGCCTTAGTCTCCCTATATTCCAAAGAACTTGGGAAATAGCAGTGTGTGTGTGTGTGTGTGTGTGTGTGTGTGTGTGTGTGTGTGTGTGTGTGTGTGTGTGTATGTGTGTTGCAATTAATATAATGTCATAAGACAAAAACTAGAAGAGGGGAATTTAGATATAAGTTAATAGATGGCTCTTTTTCTTTTTCTTTTTTTTTCTTCTTTCTTATAAATGCCTGGCCTTATCTTGGCTTCTTTCTTGCCAGCTTTTCTTAACCTAAATTATCCCATCTACCTTTTGCCTCTGGACTTTTTCCTTTTCTTACTTTTTATGCCTTACTTTCACTCTTACTCCTTGGCTGGGTGGGTAGCTAGGTAGCTGGCCCCTCCTTGTTTTATCTTGTTCCTTCTTCTTCTCTTTGTTCTCTCTATTCTCTCTGCCTGTAGATGGCTCTTTTTCTAGGTGGAAGAGGACCTGGGCCACATTTTGCCTCTGCCCTCTCTCTGGTCTCTGCTAAGGAGACAATATTTTATTAAAATCTAGGAAATGAGGTCTTAAAGATCCCCCATTTTTGAAAGAACAAAGTGTCTCACAAGTTTTGTGGGTGTTAAGATACTATACCATTGGACCTGGCAGAACCTTTCATTCCGGGTTCATTTCTGCATGCCTCTAAGGATATCTTGTATAAGAGAAAAAAGTGATAGTCTGGTGGAGTGGCCCAAGTGTGATGATATTCTCCCCAGGAGTCACAGCTTTAGTATAGGATAACTGCTATGATGGTTAAGTAATGACAGGTATAGGTATGTGTGTATGCATGTACACATGTGTGTTCAGGTGTCTCTGTATATGTGTGTGCATGTGCATGTATGTGTATGTACATGCTTGTATGTGTGTGCACATGAATATGCATTTGTGTCTATTGTATATGTTGTGTTTACATGTATGAGTGGCATTTAACATCAATCTCTACCCTCATGAGAGAGCAAACATAAAGCAACAAAGTATTAAAGAGAAAACATGGAAAATCCAAATGCACAAACATAGGCTTATATGTTATATAATATAACATGTACCAATCCCCCCCAAAAAAGACAAATTCCAGGGTCTATGTAGTACTTGTTCCAAAAGGATTTAAGACCAAAAAGCCAAACTACCTTGTTTTCTTTATTTAGATATTTATGAAGTTTACATGTGATGCTATTGATTCATCTCCCTACTCAATTACATAGCCATATCATGCACAAAGAAGTTTCTTTAAAAGCAAGCTAATGAAGAGTGAGTTTATTACTTTTCTGTGTTTCAGTTCCCCGTGTGGCTTTGTATTTCTGCAGTGTGGGTCATCATTGTTGCAATTATACTAAACACTCTTGAATTATTCAACAACACACTGAAACCACTCTGGAATAGGAGGAAGTACGTGAGCTTAGTAAGATAAGGATGATTAAAAGTAGCTACAAAATACAGACTCTGCTACATAGCAATCTTGACCACCTTTTCTAATTCCTCCAAGTAATTCCAGCAGAGACACTGACATATGACATGGCACCCACATTCCACTCAATTTGTTGGAGTTAGTAATACATCACAGGTGCGTATAGTAGTATTTGGAAATTTATCTGCTCATCCACTCCTCTCAGAACCCACCCACTCTCGCCTGTCCTATAATCTACTTATTTATGTTTCTAGCCATCCAATCACACATCTACCCACTCACCTCTCCATCCAAATATCCACACATCTATCCCACTGACCTATGCCTTTCCTCTAGTTCTCCAGGCAGCCATCCGGATATCCACCCAGCTGTTCCTTCAAGAAACATTAACTGTATGTGTGCTAAGTATCAAGTACTCAGAAGGGAAAAAGCAAATGGGGCCAAGTGAAGTGGTACAGTGAGTGGTATGCAAACCTAAGTTCAAGCCCTGAAACCCAGGTAAATATGGAAGGAGAGGATTGACTCCAGCAAGCTGTCCTCTGACCTCCACATTTGTGGATTGTGTTTTCTTCCCCCACATCATAGGCATGAGCATATACACCAGTCGTAAAATGCTTTAGAAATAATGTAAACTTTTGACAACAATGAAAACAAATGAGATGAGCAAATCAAAGAAAAAGGGACTTAAAAGGAAGTGCCACCAAGGAGACAGATGGTGGGCTTTTCATCTCCATTTTCATTTGGCTGAAACTGGACTTGCCTAATTGGCATTACATTGCTCCACAGACCATGAGCCAGTGTTCGGCAGCCAGAGCAGGCCCCCAACTGCAGCTCCTCTGTACTAATGAGTGGGTGCAGGGGCCTCGCCTGATTTAGAAGCAGCTGAGGCTTCCATGGAATGGGGGATTCAGCCATTTCTGCTACTTTTAATTGCATGGCACCGTCAGTGGCCACCAGTCTGATCTACACCTTTCTCTCTCATATGGTGGCAGAGTATATGTGGTCCTTTAGGGGGTGGGAAAAAGATAGCTCAGCAGTTAAGAACACTTGATGCTCTTGCAGGGGACTGGAGTTTAGCTACCAGCACCTATGTTGAGTGGCTTACCACTGGCTGAAACTCAAACTCCAGCGAGATCTAAGGCCTCTGGCCTTGGTGGTCATCTGAACTCATGTGCACATCCCCCCACAGACACGCATAAACACATAATTCAAAACAAAGCACAACTTGAAGTTATTTAAAGCACATTATTAGGAGAGCTACTAAAAATTGAAATAAAATGTCACAAGGTGCTGGATATACAACCTAGTTTATGTATTGGCAACTGGGTGGATGGCCAACACAGGAAGTGGTGGTCTAGGGATGTAGACGGTAACAGGAAAGTTCCTTATTGCCAGGAATAGTTCTATTTCAAAACCAAAGGCATGGGTAGAAAGTACAAGGTTGGGGTATAAGTCTGATACTGAGAGTCTGTGGTAGCAAAGAACACCCATCTATCTTCAGTGATGAAGACATAACAGACAAGTGATAAAAAACGACCACAGGATGAAAAACCATGTTCTGGTATAGGAAGGATTTTCTTCCCATAGGACCTTGATTGATTCAACAGCATTCCCTATAAACACCCTAAATGCATTCCTTACTTAATGACAATTTACTGAGTTCTCCATCTTTCAAAGTGCTTTTGCATAGGCCGAAAGGACATAAAATGAGCAAAAAGAGCAGATTCTGCTTTGGGGAAAGTTTGAGATGTCACTGGAATTGTGAGACTTCACACACAAAAGGGACACAAAACAAGACCAGGCAAGGTCAATGCTAACCATGGCAGGGCAGAAACAAATGCCTCTGAGATCAGTGAAGGTGAGCTCAATGGAGATATTCCTTCTGTATGGGTGTGGTAGTTTGATTGTAATTGGCCCCATAATCTCATAGGGAGTATCACTATTAGGAGGTCTGGCTTTGTTGGAATGGGCATGGCCTTTTTTCCCCCCAGATTTTTAATTTAAATTAGAAACAAGCATGTTTTACATGTCAATCCCAGTTCCCTCTCCCTCCTCTCCTCCCCTGCCCTCTACAGACCCCCTAGCCCATCACCTTTCTGCTTCCCATGGAGGGTGAGGCCTTCCATGGGGGATCTTCAAAGTCTGTCATATCATTTGGAGCAGGGCCTAGGCCCTCCCCTATGTGTCTAGGCTGAGAGAGTATCCCAGCTATGTGGAATGGGATCCCAAAGTCCATTTGTATACAAGGGATAGATATTGATATACTACCAGAGGTCCCATAGATTGCCAAGGCCTCCTCACTGATATTCATGTTCAGGGGGTCTGGATCAGTCCTATGCTGGTTCTCCAGCTGTCAGTCTGGGGTTCATGAGCTCCCCCTTGTTCAGTTTAGCTGTTTCTGTGGGTTTCACCAGCCTGGTCTTGACCCTTTGCTTATCATTCCTCCCTCTCTGCAACTGGATTCCAGGAGTTCAGTTCAGTGTTTAGCTGTGGGTGTCTGCTTCTGCTTCCATCAGCTACTGCATGAAGGCTTTAGGATGGCATATCATCAATCTCATTATTGGGGAAGGACATTTAAGGTAGCCTCTTCTCTGTTGCTTAGATTGTTAGTTGGTATTATCCTTGTAGATCTCTGGACATTTCCCTAGTGCCAGATTTCTCTTTAAACCTAAATAGCTCCTTCTATTATGGTATCTCTTATCTTGCTCTCCTGTATTCTTTCCCTGACTCAACCTTCCTGCTCCCTCATGTCCTCCTCTCCCCTCCTCTTCTCCCCTTCTCTTCTTCCTAACTCCCTCCCCACTGTATGGCCTTTTTAAAGAAGTGTGTCACTATGAGGGTGAGCTTTGAGGTTTCCTATGCGCAGATACTGCCCAATGTCTCAGTCGACTTCCTGTTGCCTACAAAATGTAGGCCTCTCAGCTACTACTCCAGCACCACATCTGCCTGCTCCTTATCATGCTGATAATGGGCTGTACCTCTGAAACAGTGAGCCCCCTTAATTAAATGGTTTCCTTATAGCTGTTGGTGTGGTCCTGCTGTTTCCTAACAGCAACAGAAACCCTAGCTAAAACAATGGCTGACTCCAAATTTGATACCTCAGGGTATTGTAGATGGGCTAAATCCTAGGAAGGGCCAGTCTACCAGGAAATGCTTCCATAATCCACGTCTTGTCACCTCTGATGTTTAATCAAGCTTTGTACCTTCAAACTCCTCAGCCTTGAGATGACTTAGTCTAGACAGGCACACTTCACTTTCTGCCTTGCCATCTGCACATTCACCCAGCAAAAGGGAAGCAGAGGTGAAAGGGGGATGATGCATGAGGCAAGCAGCAAAGCACGAGCCTTCTTAAAACAGCTGTAGTAAGTCAGGCTTATCCCTTCCAGTTAAATTGGTCCCATGCTTCTACTTTCAAATGTCTGTTTCTCTCGGCTCACTCAAACATTTCTTGGATGTCTCCCGTGTTCCCACACATTATCCTAAGTGCTGAGAGCCTGATGGAGACAGAGAAAGGTGGAGTTCATCTCCTTCCCTCCTCCAGCCTAGTGGCAAGCATCCCACGACAGAGCTTTTTCCCAGAGCCATACAACAAGCCCTCCACATAAGTCATGAATGGATGGACTGCTGGAAAAATGAACACATGAGAGAATGTTTTGAAATCCAAACACAGGGATGTTATGGCAATTTCCATGTAACTGTAGAAGAATCTATTACTGAGTTCTGTGACTAACACTCAAAAACTTGGCACCACGAGGTTTCCTAAATCCACACTTAATAAATGATTGTATATTTGATATTCTTTCTTTACTTCATTACTGTCCTTATATTTTGCTTGGTTTTCTTCAAAAAGAGCATGAAATTTCTATTAGTATCAAGACGCATGAGCCAAGGAATCTGGACCTATTCCTGGCGGCTCTGTACCAGAAACGGCCATGTCACGGAAGGTGCACACCTCAGCTCCTTGCAAGATCTGTCCTGCGTCTCTTCTCTCCGATCTTGAGTCTTCCCAGTTTTATTCCGAAGCACATTGGGATTGCATGACCAGATAAAAATGAAATGGCAAAGCTGCACTGTAATGGCCTTAGACTTGGTCTTCTGGGGATGGGGAGGTGGTTGATATGCTTAGGTACTGGCTATACAAGCATGAAGATCTGAGCTTGCCCACCCAGAACCCACCCATGTGAAGAGCCAGGCATGTAATCCCAGTGTTGGGATGAATGGATCTCTAGGGTTGGCAGGCTAATGAGTCTAACCTAATAAGTAAGCCCCAGGCCAGTGATGGATGCTGGCTCAAAACCCAAACTGGAAAGTGCCTGAGTGATGACACTAGAGGCTGATGCCTGGTTTCCATGCATATGCATGTCTGCACATACACAACCCCCACCCCACTTTGATGTTTTTAACCTCCAGATGAACACACTGACCTGCCATAGGCCTGATTCTCTTGAAGACTATACAGAAGGTGCCTCATATTTTTAAAATGGTGCAAAAGCTTGTTAAGCTGGCTCAGGTTTCACACTTGAACACTTGTTATTAGGTTGCTATTCTAACTTTTATTTATTTCGATTTAAGCATCCCAGTGGTTCACTGGGAAAGTTCTCGATCCCGTTTCACAAATCACAAACGACACTTTCTAGATGGGAGGTAGGAGGTTCAGTATGAGAGATCGACCTCCCAGCACATGGTTTTATTGAAAGCTTTGTGCTTGGGTCACTGCAAAGCTCCAGGACCACCTGTGGACTTATCCACACTAATCAGGGCTACCTCTTGTTTCCCAGCCTCACCTGTTGACAACTGCGCTGCAGGGAAAACAAGACCACAACAGGGGAAGGTAGTATCACCAGCAGAGGCCAGAGTTCAAGGCTGTCTCTTTCCCCTTTGCATCTGACAGCCACATGAGGATAAAAAAAAAAAAAAAAAGCTAAACTTCAACAAACAACATCCTCATATTTGAAGAGAGTTTGGGAGCCTTCTGTCGGACTGAGACAAATGTTATAGTCATGGATACCCTGATTTCCTATTGGGTTAAATGCACTCATATACTGAAAGTATGGGCTGAATCCACCCCCTCCGTGTGTCCGTGTGTGTGTGTGTGTGTGTGTGTGTGTGTGTGTGTGTGTGTGTGTGTGTGTGTGTGTGTGTGTGTGTGTGTAAAATGCTAGAGGCTCATTTCAGTGTCATTCCCCAGGTACCTTCCACCTTATTTTTCTGAGGACTCATCCCTCATTGGGTTAGAATTTACCAAGCAGACAGGGCTGACTGGTCAGTAGCCCCAGGGATCCTCTTGTCTCTTCCTTGCAGCACTGGGATTATAAGTATGTTCCACCACATGCTGATATCTTAAAACTTTTATGTGTATGGGTGTTTTGTCTGCATATATGTTTTTGTGCCATATGTGTAGTGCCTTGGAGGCAGGAAGAGGGTGTCGGATTTCTTGGGACTGGAATTACAGATGGTTGTGAGCTGCCATGTGAGTGGTGGGATTTGAACTCAGGGCTTTTGGAAGAGGAGGCAGTGTTTTTAACCACTGAGCCATATCTCCAGCCACCAAATGCTTTGATTTTTTTTATATGAGTTCTAGAGATCAAACTCATGTTAGGTTTGTAAAGCATGCCTTGCTGGCAAAGCTCTCTTCCAGACCTAGATTCTCATATATATTTTCTTTCTGGGCCTTATCTTTTCCCTGGACTGTCTCACTCAAGGGTCATAATTCTTAAGCCAAAACCCAGTCCTCACTCACACTTGTGGGTAAGGACTGCTGTAAGGATGTTGTTATTTTCTCCTCTAGGCCATAAAACAGTCTTTGGTTCTATAAAGACAGACATCACTATAGATCAAACATCCCTAATCTCAAGATCAAATTGGTTCAGAAATCTGAATCCCTGAGTACTGAAATGATAACATAGGGAGAAACTCAAACACCTGGCCTCCTGCTCAAGATACATAGGCTCTAAATGCACTGTATAAAGTTTCTTTATGCTAGCTCACTAGGTATATATGAAACATAAATGGTAAATGGGTTTCATGTATAGACCTGGGTCTCACTTTCAAATACCTGCATGATATGTGCAAGTTACAAGATAAAAAGTTATAAACTTATACCACTTTTGCTCCTGAATAGTTTTTGATGTTTTGAAGATTTTTTTTTTTTTGGTTTTGAATGATGTCACACAATGAAAGGGTGTGAACTTATTATCAGACTTGCCATTACTGAATTTCAGTTAAAGTCCATGTTGTGCCCCAACATTCCAGTGAAATGACCCTTGGTTGCCTTACAGAGGCAGGTGACAGCTTCCTCTTTCACCATAACAATACTGCCACTTGCATTAGACTGGGTGTCTTAGTTAAGGTTCTATTGTGATAACACACATGAGCAAAAACAGTTTGGAGAGAAAGGGTCTATTTGGTCCTGCAGTTATAATCCATCACTGAGGGAAGTCGGGGCAGGAACCTGGAGGCAGAAGACAATGGAGGAGTTCTGCTTACTGGCTTGTTCAACATAGCTTGCTCAGCCTGCTTTCTTATAGTACCCAGGACCACCTGCCCAGGGGTGGCACCACCCACAGTGTGCTGGGCCTTTCTACATCAATTATCAATCAAGAAAATGTATGCTAGACTTGCCCACAGTCAAACTGGTGGTGGGTATTTTCTCAATTGAGGCTCTGTCTTCCAAAATGACTCTATCCTGTATTGTTGAGACTAGGCAGCACACTGAGACTCTAAGTTTTTGTTAGCATATGTTTTTTCTTTTCTTTTTGTAGATGAACAGCAATTCTACAAAGAACGACATCACTATAGGTCAAGTTTCTCTAACCTTAAAATCAGATTGGGCAGATGCAGTGACCCATACCCAAGCACTGGGCTGAGCTCCTGGAGTTCAGTAGGAGAGAGGGAGGAGAGATCATATGAACAAGGGGGCGGTGTCAAGATCATGATGGGGAAAATCACAGAGACAGCTGACCAGAGCTAGTGGGAGCTTACAGACTATGGGCTGACAGCTGGGGAACCTGCACGGGACCAAACTAGATTCTCTGAATGTGAGTGACAGTTATGTGGCTTGATCTGTTGGGGGAAAGGGGATGACAGTGGGACCAGGATCTATCCTGGGTACATGAACTGGCGTTTTGGAGCCCATTCCCTATGGTGGGATACCTTGCTCAACCTTGATACAGGAGGGAGGGGCTTGGTCCTACTTCAACTTGGTATGCCAGACTTTGTTGACTCCCCAAGGAAGGCCTTACCCCTACTGAGGAATGGATGGGGAATGGGAAGGGAGGAGGTGGGGCCTGGAGAAAGGGAGGGAAGGGAACCTGGGGTTGGTATGTATAATGAAAATTACATTTAAAAAAATAAAAACAATCAGATTGGGTCCACTGTGGCTGTCATGTGCTTCATGTGGACTCTTTATGGGGAACTGATAGCAAGTGGACCCTTTAAATGGAACAAGGCAATCAGGAGTCCCTTCAGGGGATAACATCAAGGATTGTAAAAGGGCCAGAAATGTTATCCATGGGGACAGTTAGAGAAACACAGGGATCTGAGTGAGAGAGAGCAGACCAGACACAGTGGGCGGGGACTGTGCTGGCAGGTCACTCAGTGTAAGAGATAACTTTATTTGCTTCTTCACTGTCTCTTAAAGCAGCTGTCTCCATGGAGAGCAAGGCTCATAGCCCAATTATGAAGTAACTCCTGTGGGAATGGTGTCAAAGGTATTCAACAGCTAACCAGAGGACAAACTAGGTGTCTGTAAATATCCCATGTCATTTGGAAGTACAATGACCATTTAGATAAAGGGCCACCTAGACTTGCTTTGTCACTGAGAGCCACTGTCCTCTACCTGGAAGGTTACTTCCTACACTGGCTGACTTGAGTTGAAGAGCTGAGCGATGCCTGCTGCTCTGCTCTGTGCCTGGGATCCCACAAGAGTGATGGTGAGCAGGCGCCAGGCATGTCTGCACAAAGGAGGAGCTCTCTTTTCCAACTGGACACTGTGCACTACTCAGCTGCCAAGGTCCTTCACGATGCCACCCCCAACGGACAGCAAGATCCTATTAACATACTTAGCAAGTATCACCTCGGAGGGTATCAGTTACAGTATGGAAGGGGCATTTAGAAAATGACTGCAGAGCAGCCATGTGGAGCTCTCCTGTTTGAAGCCCTCCAGCTCAATGCCTGCCCAGCTCCACACCAGGCTAGCAGTGTCCTCAGAGGCGAGCTTGTACAAGATGGAATGCATCCCTGTGACTCTATACTGAGGAATAAGTCCAAGTCTTATGTTTGCAGCAACAAACTCCATTTATTCTTTTGTTCAGGTTTGCAGTTCTAGGAGGGCAGATATGTGGGGAATTTGGAAAGACCATTTGTTGTATGTGGGGCTGGGTGGCTGCAGAATATGCAGGAATTGCAAAGACTAGGAAAAGCAGACATTGCAAAGGACAAGGGCTGTGGAGATATCGTCCACTGTTAGATGGTAGACAGCAGAGTAGACCAATGGTAGAGATGGAGGGTCAAAGGAGAGGAATGCCCAGGGCATAGACAAAAGATGACTTTCTCATTAAGTAAGCCAATTGGCTTACATTCTTGAGAGTACACAGTACACTTGTCCTTATTGTTTTTGATTGACCTCCAGACAAGCCCTGGGAAACATGTTTTTATTCTAGAGGTGGGGAGACCGGGGCACAGTGAGTAAACATACTTTCCTAGCCATACAGTGAGCTGGGATGGGTAAATCAATCCCTGATCTTGGATTTCAGACTGTACAGTTTTCCTTGGGTACCACTGGCTTTTCCCTGCCTGGGCTCATTCAATGGGTAACATAGGGATTTCTCCCTCCCTTTAGTCTAATGTTTAGATGATATCTATGTGGAGAAATCTTTGCATATGAATGCACAGAATTTTAGATTCTTTGTATAATTTTATGTAATTTTAATAACTCTTAAAATACAAATACTACAAAGAATAGTTTCTGAGAAATCCATTTGGGGAGGATGGTCTTAGCCTGGTTCTTATTATTTTATTTCTGTCTTAGTTTGCTTTTTTCCCTGTGATAAGCATTTTGAGTAAAACAATCTGGGGAGGACAGGATTTACTTCATCATACATCTTCAGCTTACAGCTCATCAGGAAGGCAGTCAGGGAAGAAACTGAAGGCAGGAGCCTGGGGGCAGGAATTGAAGCAGAGGCTGTGGAGGAACTCTGTTTACTGGCTTGCTCCTCATGGCTTGCTCATTCAAGTTTCTTATACAACTTAGTACCATCAACAAGGAATGGCACAACTAAAGTAGGCTGGGCCCTCCCATATTAATCATTAGTCAAGACAATACCATGGAGAGTTTCCTATAAACTAATCTCATGGAGGCATTTTCTTAATTAAGATCAACTGGAATCAGGAGGCATCTCTGGGATGAGCTAGAAACCTAAAGCAATGGAAATGCCCAGGAATCTATAAGGGTGACCCTAGCTAAGACTCCTAATAATGGAGGATACAGAGCCTGAACAGGCTATCTCCTGTAACCAGGCAAGACTTCCACTGGAGAGATTGGGATCCCAACCCAGCCACATAATCTTTGACCTACAATTTGCCCTGCTTACAGGATGTATTGGGGCAAATGTGGCACAGAAATTATGGGAAAAGCTAACCAGCTTGAGATCCATACCAAAAGAGGGAGTCTATACCTGATACTGCCTGGAGGGCCAGGACCCAGAGGAAGGGCAGCCCAGATACTTAGGATATAACCAAACATGACTGGCAAAAAGTCAATGCAATGATTCCTAATGCTATTCTGCTAGACTCATAGATTTTTGCCTAGCCCAGTTGTCATCAGAAAGGCTTCACCTAGTAACTGGTGGAAACAGATACAGAGACCCACAGCCAAACATTAGGCAGAGCTTGGGGAATCCTGTGGAAGAGGGGTAGGAAGGACTGTGGGAGCCAGAGGGGTCAAGGACAATACTCACACACACACACCACCACCACCACCATCACCACCACTAACAACAACAACCCCTCCACCCCAGAATCAACTAACCTGGACTCATAGGGGCTCACAGAGACTGAACCAACAACCAGGGAGCCTGCATGGGACTGACATAGGCCCTCTGTACATATGTTATAGTTGTGTAGCTTGGACTTCTTGTGGGACTCCTAACAGTGGGAGCAGGGGCTGTCTGTGACTCTGTTGCTTGCTTTTGGGACCCTTTCCTCCTACTGCATTGCCTAGTCAAGTGTCAATAGGAGAGGAGGCTTTTGGCTGATATTCATGGGAGGCATGCTCTTTTTTGAATAGAAAGGAGGAGGAGTAGTAGATGGGGGCATGTAGCAGAGGTTGGGGGAGGGGCTGGGAGGAGAAACTGATCAAGTTGGAAAAAATAAATTAATACAAAAAGATTTTCCTCTTCCTAGGTTTGTGTCAAGTTGATTAAAAACAGCCAGCATACCCATGGACCCCATTCCCATGGACCTCTATGACAGCCAGCAGGTCCTACATACAATTCTTGGCTATATCACAATTGAAGAGAGGCCTTCAGGACCTCAGGTCACATTATTGCTCAGACACAATGTGTATGGACACTTTCCATCCAAACTCACTGAGTGAGGTCTCTGTAGGTCACTGTCTCTGCCTGTCACCCAGGGTTGCTATGGTATATTCGGTATTCTGTTAGGTGTCTGAAAGGAACCTACACCTAGCCTTTAATATCCATTGTTAAAAACACAATTTTCTAGCTTATGTCTCAGGGATCTTCACTGGTCAAGGAATATTCTGTGTATGGAATTTTCCTCACTTTGACCATTTCCCCTGATCTTTGAGATAACTTTTTCTTCTATTATCCATCCATCATTCATCCATCTAGCATGCATCCATTGTCCACTCATTATCTATTCATCTGTTGTTCATGCACGCATGCATGTATAACATCCATCATCTATCTAACCATGTAGCTATCCATCAACCAGCCTCTCCTCAATCCATTCATCATTCATTCACCACCCATGGATGCATCTCTCTACCATCCATCCACTGTCTATTTATCTCCACATGACACTGTGAGCACTGTGAGCTCTATTTCCTAGATATGCCTTTAAGAGGCCTTCAGTCTAGAACAGGGAGACACATGCAATGTGATGAGAAGCCTGGAGAGCTGGCTCTGGGTAAAGTGCTTGCTGTGAAAACACTGACCAGAGTTTGATCCCTAGAGCCCATATAAAGCTAGTTTGGGTGCTACACATCTGTAATACAATGTTCTTGTGGTGAGATAGAAGGCAGAGCAAGGGGACTCTCTGGAAGCTTGCAGGTCAACCAGCTTGAATTATGCAGCAATGAACAATAAATGGATTCTGTTTCAAATAAGGTGGAAGGCAAGGACCAACACCCAAGGTTACCTTCTGGCTGCCACATGTATGTTGTGGCAAGCATATGTCCATACAAACACATGAATGCATGTACACAGATACATTCATGCCATACACACACACACACACACACACACACACACACACACACACACACACACACACACACACACACACACACACGATTGCACATGTATGGCACATACATCATGCATACACATACATACACATATGTGATGATGGCTGAGGAAGAAGCTTTGGATTTACTCAAGGAATTAACAGCCATCCCCCAACCAGATGGCACAGAGAAGGATTACAGTGAAGGAGACGGCCTCAACATGTCGAGAAAAGCAAGCAGCAGGGTGCTGACAATGGGAGCTGCACATGGAAAGAACCAAAGAAGGAAAGAGGACTTACTGTTCTAGGACTGGGGCATTCCCTCAGCATGAGGCACATGTCACCCTAGCCTTTTCTTGCAACCCACCCTGTCACCTGCATGGCAAAAGTAGCTCTACTGTAGACAGTCTATTAACAGTTGTTTTTGTGTTGAAGTGAATCAGTGCTTGCTAAGCATGTGCTAAGCATGCGTTGCTCTGTTCATACCACACGTTCGATATGAGTGGATGTGATTTTAGCCCCACTTTAAAGCCGATAAAGGTTCCCTGTCCCAGGACACAGCTTATATCTGTTAGCACGGGGTCTCTGTGTGGGTAGGGACATGCTCTCATACCCTACATGCATTTCCCATGTTTGGCCAGGCCTTTCTCTATGTCTGATCTCAAAAGTATCTAGTCTTGCTCTGTTTTAACTCTGATTTCCTGCAGAGCTTTCTTGGAAATGGCATTGCAAACCCAACACCTCTGAGGCAGCTCTTGTCACTGCTCTCAGAGTCTTGCAGGTCTTTGTCACTGTTCACAAAGAGTCTAACAGCATCATACCCAAATGTAGCTGTGCCCTTACTCCTCTAAATGACTGGTGCCACACCATGAATGGAGGCCTACCTTCCCCACTGCTGAAACAGGAGCACTTTTCTCCTTCCATGGTTGGGGCAGAGACTTGTGGCATATCTTCCTCTACATCTCACCTAATTCATTCACTTAGCAAAATCCAGCCAAACACCAATAAGATACTGGATGCCATAGATTTCACAGTGTTGACATGTATTTTTCTGCCTTCAATGACTTTAAAGCACTGAAAAAGTAAATACATTGTTGTTAAAAGATGTACTTCAGGTACTGTGTTCCAGCTTGTGACCATATTATGATACACAAAAGGATGGGGATTTTGGGAAAAACAGGCTTTGAGAATGTGCTACCCAATTATCTATCTGCATCCATGCCATTTACTTGTTAATCTCTAATTCTCTTCTTTGTATTTCAGTACATGGGATGTCTTGGAGACCATGCTCTCTGCCATGACTTGATCACAGGGCTTCAGAAGCAGTTATGGGCTATGCTGGCTAGTCTTAGGTCCACTCAACACACAAAGTAGAGTTATCTGAAAGGAAGGAACCTCAATGGGAAGATGCCTCCTTAAGATCCAGATGTAAGGCATTTTCTTACTTAGTGATTGATGAGGGAGGGCACAGCCCCTTGTGGTTGGTGACATCCCTGGGCTGGTGAACCTGGGTTCTATACAAAATCAGGCCAAGCAAGCCATGATGAGCAAGTCAGTAAGTGGCACCCCTCCATGGTCTCTGCATCAGTTCCTGCCTCCAGGTTCCAGCCCTGTTTGAGTTCCTGTCTTGACTTTCTTTGATGTTGAACTATGGTGTGGAAGTGTAAGCCAAATAAACCTCCCCAACTTGCTTTTTTTGTCATGGTGTTTCATCACAGCAATAGAAACCCTAACTAAGACATGGAGTTTATAGAAATATCCCATTTAAGCACAGAAGTTCATGGAATTCTATGAAATATGACAAAGCCTCATTTTAGCATGTGACTGTTATTCTCCTGGAAGAATCTGGATTATGATGAGTCTAGAGCTGTGTGTCTAACCAGGCAATTCTGCACAAAGGCAGAACTATTCATCCAACCTTGGAGGAGAGAGAGTAGCACACTGGTTAACGAAATAATGTAAAGGGCTATTTTTTTTTAAATAAGAAAACAGATGGGCATACATGATGAGACACAACTGTAATCCCAGCATTTGAGAGGCCGAGGTGAGAGGAAACCCAAGTTCTAGGTTAGCCTGGGATATATACCAAGACACTCCCTCAAAACTAAAATACAAATAAAACACTTGGCATGAATACAGCTAAGCATGTAATCACAGGAAATACAGCAGAGGTAACAGGGTATAAGTGTGCTTGTTTCATATGCAGAGTCTACAGTCTGATAGTAATGGAGGAGGTAATCTATTTGAGTCCCGGAACTGGAGAGGTTCATCTGAGAAGTGCACTTTCTGGCTTCATTTCTTATTCACTTAAAATAAAAATGGATGCCTGACAAAAATTGGTGATAATGCCAGGAATCATGAAGATTCTTCCAAAAGACAAAGCAAAGACAAGACACATCTTTTACACGGGTGAGGAAGCCCAAAGGTGGGAAATCACGTTATAAGGATTTATTTGGAAACAGAGTGAGGGATGCTGCAGCTCGGTGTCCCTAAATACGTAGGGATCAGCATATCTCTTCCTGGGCAACCTATATTCACGAAGCAGGGAACATTGGTCCATGAGCACCCCAGGTGCTTATGAAGAGAAGCTAATAAAAGCAAAGTGACTCTGGATGCAATCTGCTAAGTGAGGCAATGTTACAGCTAGCCTTGGAGTGACCCAGTTTTAAATGATCTAATGTCCTTGGCACTCTGAGACTTTGCCAGAAGTCATGGACACCTAATAAGAAGCTTGAAAGCTTGGGGGAGAAGAAAACAAAAAGCATCTTGGCAGCTGTCTGTGTGGAGACTGGAGAGGGACACTTTCAGCTTTAGAAGGTAAGTCAAAGACAAGGATGAAAAGGGAGGGTCTGCCTTGCTGTCTACTGGGAAGCTGAGCCAGGCACTGGCCAACACCTGCCTAAGGATGCAAGTCTCACACACGGAGAAGAATTCTCCAATTCTCAGAGGCACTCCATGCCCCCTTATTAACTTGCACCGCTTTCATTTTATTATGATTTAATTTTTCTTTTGCAACATTTTTATTAGAGTTGTCCCTTGACAGTTTCATATGTGTATGAAGTGCACTTTGCATGCTATAACCCCATCCTCTCCATCACTACCACCCTTCTCCTCCATACAAATCTCTTTCCCACATTCACGTCTTTTAAATCTTTTGAGACCAACTGAGTTTAACAGAATCTGCTAAGTGAACATGAACACATGTCTCGTGTTGTTCATTGGAGCATGGTGAATTTACCCATGGTGAATTTACCTGAAGACAAAGACTGCTCTTTCAGAATCCCAATGATTAACAATAGTTCCACAGGGAGGGGTAAGGAACCACAAGTCACTTCCAAACCCATCCTTGATTGGCTGTGGACAGACCCTGTCTTGTGCAGGCCCAGTGCAGGCAGCCACGATAGCTATGGGGTCACGACTGCATTGACTGTACCATGCTCTCAGAAGACAGCATTTCACAGCTCTTCTTCCTGTCCTCCAGCTCTTATATTCTTTCTGCTCCCCTCTTCCACAGTGATTCCTGAGCCTTAGAGGTGAAGGTGGTATAAATGCCTTGTTTAGGACTGAACCCTCAGACCTTATTCTCAGCACCTCAATCAGCCATGCATCTCTGAATTCACAGCTCACAAAGAGAAGCCAAGACTAAGGCTAGAAGTAGCTTTTGATGCTGGGTATAATCACAAACACTTAGAAGACAGACCACTACTGCATCTCTACCCTAGTTTTAATGGGTACATTGAAGTGTTTCATGCAAACATAAAACAAACTCTAACATCAGTTCCTATTACTTCTTCCAAACACATTTACAAATGAAACATAAAATGAGACCCAAGTCCCTGGATGTCACAAGCAATATTAATTCAACCTTGTAGCCAATGTTAAAACAAGATGGTTCACCTCAAATTTCAGAGTGGAAATGTGACAGCCTGGGCTCTCCATGTCACACATCTGAATTCGACTCTGAGGATGCTCTTGCTTACTTGTTTAAGGTTTGAGCACATCCAGGGGAAGTGGAATCCTATGCACCCCTTCACTTCAGTTATGTCAGGAAGCAGTGTCTATGGAAATAAGGAGGGATTTGACAAATGTGGATTTGAAGCTGAGGCAGGATTAAAAATCTGTACCAGTTGTGTGTCAGTCTTAAGGATTGTTCTCACCTGTAAGTGGGATCTAAGACAGTCAAACTCTTAGCAGTCAAGAGCAATCCACAAGTGGTTAACAAGGGCCAGAGGGTTGGGAAGGTCTTGACCAAATAACATAAAAGTTCAATTAGAGATATAGAAATAGGTCAAGATATTCAATGTAGACATGATAATGGTTAACAACAAAGTATGGTACTTCTGAAAAAATGCTGAGAGATCCCAAGGGGTTCAACACACACACACACAACACACACACACACACACACACACACACACACACAGAGAGAGAGAGAGAGAGAGAGAGAGAGAGAGAGAGAGAGAGAGAGAGAGAAAGGAATATAGGCATTAAGGGGCTCATTTAGCAATTCCACAATGCATACACAATAGAAAACAATATGTGTCAGATAAATTATTCTTTGTCAATGGAAATACATTTTAAAAATCTGCACTAATTATTTATCAATTGTAAATATTATCAAACTCCCAGGGAATACTTTTTATTTTTTTACCACTCTGCTTATGTGTTCAGTTCTTGGGAACTGATATTTCAAACAGTCACCAAACTGTTAAGCACAAATTAAGTAAAACTCGAGACGAGAGTGAGAAGCTTGTCATTTTTCATACATTCTTTTAAAGCCAGCCAATGTGCCTTCTAACAAGCTTGCCTAGGGCTCAATGGGCTGAGTGGAGCAAGTTCAGTGGAAGGCCTGATTGGTGAAAATAGAGGCTAATAGGACACGGCCATTCATGTGTTGTCTGGCTCAGCTTCTGTGCTACACTGGCAGAATGGAGCCACTGTGACAGAGGCAGTCAGGCTAAGATACAGTGTCTGCCCTTTTGTAGACTCTCATCCTAGGGGTGCTATTTGGTTTGATTTACTATTTGCTTTTGATTACTGCCCCCACTCAGTACAATTAAAGGTTAACTTGTAGGGGACTGATAAACTGCAAGCGATTCTGTTGGCTAGAGATAA
>NW_023277153.1:79244-186610 GCF_003668045.3 Cricetulus griseus | reverse complement strand
AGATTTCCCAGAATCCTCTTTGACTCCTAGTCCTGTCTCACTTGCCATTTCATTGGCCAAACAGAACTTTCTTCAACAATCAATAAGAAAAACATACAAAGTACATTCCCCATCGTCTCCTGTTTTCTGTCCAAATAAAAGGAAGGGTAACTTATCTTTTATAATAACTGAAGAAAACTATAACCATAACTATCTGTTTCAACTCTATCAAATACCACAGAAGGATAATATGTAAACTCTAGAATTGACAGAGATATCTGGCTACCTGGACAGTCACCCTCAGTTCCTCTGTAATGTTGTGGCATCCATCTTCAGCCGATAGGCCACATTGTGTATGGTAAACTTCTCTATTTCAACAAGAACCCTTCATTACTGTCTTGTTTTGTAAGTTTGGCAGTCACTTTCTTGTGGGTCCTGCATGTCCAGTTTATACATCAACAAACAGTCCAGGCAAGAGCAGTTTCTTATGCAAATGGATAAACTTGCCACGTTGAAAGTAAACTCCATAATGACTTTCTTCGATGCCCATCCTCCTTTCTGACATAATTGGCGAGCCAGGAGCAGTTGTGTCTCACTGCCCAGAAAAATCCTAAACCATTTAAATGCCATATTTTTGTAGGTCTTTGAAAGTTTTGAAGAATACCTATCCTCAAATATGTCTCTATATATCTAGAAAATTAGGTTATAAGTTCTGATTATCATAAGTGATTATATAACCTTATTTAATTATGCATATCATTTCAAAAGATCTGTGTAAACACAATACCTATACATGAAGTGACATATACATATGACAAAATTGACTTTAAAGTTGTATCAATAAATGGAAGTCCATATCAATGTAAAGTATTCATTCATATATCCTATTCTCGTTTTCTTTTTTTAAAAAAGAGATTTATTATGCTCATTAACATTTATAACCAACCCCATTTAAATGAAAACAAACTTTTATAAAAAAATATTTGGGAATATGGGTGTCGTTCTTTCTAAACTGCTTCCTGCTGATTGGGGGCAATGTTTATACCATTGGGATCATGATAAAACGTAGAAACCTGACCAAGTCCTTGTTTTTGTAGTCTGAAAAGCTGTATCATATCAGCTTTAGGCGGTCTTGCTTGATCCAACCATATTAGTCTGGAAGGAATCCATAGCTTTTTATTTTCTTTGGAAACACAAACAGAAATTCTTTTTCCAAGTAGCCTGTCCTTAGACTTAAATTTTGAAGTGAAAGCATTTTTAAAATGTATAAGTTGGATTAATTTAGCAGTTTTTATAATCAAATGTATTTTAGAAGCACTAAGTCTTTCCTCAGCAATCAAACAATTTAAAGACAACAATATGGTATATACTATCTAGATACTCTTTGAATTTTCCATCTTTATGTGGATTTTTATTACTTTATTTTTACTTTCTTTTGTTTCTTTTTTCCCCAAGGCAGGGTTTCTCTGTGGAAATCCGCCTGCCTCTGCTTCCTTCAGCAAATCCTACTGCCGTGGGGCACCACAACCAGCTACTCTAGTTCTTCCTGTTATTTTTTTTCTCTCACAAGCCTACATATATTTTTAAATGCAGTGCAAACCTTTAGAGGTGTTCCTTTATCTGGATCTGTCTTTTTCTGTAAATATTTACCTTTTCTGGCCACCAGTCTTTTATCTGTTAAACAACATCGCCAAATTAAAGTGGCAGCTTTCTTAGCCGCTGTCTGTTTTTTTTTTTTTTTTTTTTTTTTTTTTTTTTTTTTTTTTTTTTTTTTTTTTTTTTTTTCTGTTTTTGGTGAGTCAGGAAATCTCTCTTAAAGCAACCACTCAATTCTCTGCTTGTCTCTAGGAAAATAGAGATCACCAAAGAAAACGCTGCTAAGAAGAAGTCGTGCTTATCTCTGATCTTTTGTTGCTAAAATCCCTTTATAAGCTTTTGTAAAGTTTACATGAAAGTTCCTAACTCTACCTCCAGCTGTTCGGGTTCTGCCTCTGTTTGACTAGTCTCCAGGAGGCAGGAAGGCAGCTTGAGGTGGTGAGAGCTCAGAATCCTAACCCTAGAAAGCTCAAGGCCTGCAGGCCATCTCGGGAGTGCTGGAGTCCAAACCCCAAGAGCACCCGGGACTGTGCAAGCATATGGGAGCTGCTCTGATGCCTCTCAGCAGCCCCACAGGGCAGGATGTGGCGGCAGGTTTCCCTCTTTCTCTGGGAACCTTGGGGCATGGGGTCACCCTACTCACTGTCACCATTCTTTTACAATAAATCTTTGCACCAAAAGCCGCCCAAGCTCCACCGCCAAGTGTGTGCTCTAAGCCACCATGTAGATGCCCATGAAGGCCAAAAAACTGCAACAGATCACCGGGAACTAGGTTAAAAGTGGTCATGACGTCCAAACACCTGAAGTTGGAGTTACAGAAAGTTGCAGTGCACCTGATGTTGGTGCTGGGAATTGATCTGGGGTCTTCTGAAAGAACAGAACATACTCCTAAATGCTAAGATATCTCTCCAGTACCTGAATTTGCCTTAAAAAATTATATAAGAAAATGGAAAACTAATATTATATGTTATTGTATAGTGTGCATGAAGGATATTCATTACTTACATTGTAGTGGATAACTATTTCACACACACACACACACACACACACAAAACACACACACACACACACACACACACACACACACACACACACAAACACACACACACACAACACCATATATTTATCATGCTCCTTATTTGGACTGATATATCTTACAATTAGGCCCTATGTTCTGCAATGCAGTAGACATTTTTGAATTAGGAAAATTTTAACTTGGTGAACAGGAGACTTTTTTTATTTTATTTTAGCATGTGTGTTTTATCAACACATGGAAAATGTAAAATCACTCTCTATGGATTTATTTTTTGTTATTGTTTGTAATAAACACTACCTAGATTAAAATTTTATGTACATTTATTAAATTGGCAGTATTTACCCTGTTAACTATCTATCTTGAACTGATGGATGGCATCTTGGGAATTTATTAATTTACATCATTAGCCATTTGAAACAATGTTGTATAATAAAGCCTCATTGCACTAAGCACAAAGTGATTTTCTCTGAAAAGAGCAATCTTAAAATAATCATATTTTATGTACATATATGATTTGACATTTCTTAGGAATAGAATCTGAGCCCAAAAACAATTATTGTATCAATTTAATAATTCATCATTGGGAAATAGCTATAAATATGCTGATAAAGATGATAAACATTAATGGAACACCAGCCAGAAGCTAATATCTCCTTGTAAGGAGCATTAAGGAACAGTAGTACAGCAAAGATGGATTTGGATAAAGCAAATGGTAAAATTTCTTTCATACTATTGGATACACAAAGTCCATTGTCATCATTATACTGTAGGCACACAGTGGTTCGAATGATTATTTCTAAAAAGGACCCAGTAAAACTGTGAATTTGTATTCTTTTGGGGCTAATATTGATCTCATATTCATGTATGTCACGTTAATGTATTATCTATCTACAGTATAATAATATAAATCTCATATAATTAAAATAATTAATAAATAACATATCAACATTAATAATATAATATAATTAACATATGTATATTCTGATACAAGTGGCATGAGAAGGAAGAAAGAAGAAAGTGCTTGAGTAAAAGAGATACTTGTAGTATTGAGAAAGACACTGTTATGACTTACAATTAATTAAATAAAAAGAAGATGTTCAGTTGTGTAGCTGGAATTAACTTTAGTGATTTGCTGCATGTGTGTGTGTGTGTGGTGTGTGTGTGTGTGTGTGTGTGTGTGTGTGTGTGTGTGTGTGTGTGTGTGTTGGATTTAGAAGAGGGCAGAGGGTATTGCATGGAAGAGTTTAGAAGTTTTAGAAGAAGGAAATGGTGTGATTTTAGTATAGTCTCAAAAAGGAAAAGATTACTTGGTTTAACAAAAGAGACAGCTAAAATAAAAAAAACCAATGGCAGTTTCTGCTGGAGAGGATGTGGAAAAGGGGGAACTCTCCTACACTGTGCTGGTGGGAGTCTCAGCTGGGGTAAAAAAAAAATGGAATCTTGAAATTCACAGGCAAATGGATGGAACTAAAGGAAACTATCCTGAGCAACGTGACCCAGCCACAAAAAGACAAGCATGGTATGTACACACTCACACATGGATTTTAGACATAGAGCAAAGAATTACCAGCCTACAATCCACACCACCAGAGAAGCTAGGAAAAAGGGACTCTAAGAGAGACACAGTCCCTCTTAGAAGGGGAAAGGGACAAAATTCCCTGAGCAAACTAGGAGCAGGGCAGAGGGGAGAGGGAGCAAGGAGAATGAGAGGGGTAAGGAGGGGTGAGGCAGATATGACAGAGCAGGAAGATTGAGTTGGTGGAAAAATAGAGGAGAGCAAGATAAGAGATACCATAATAGAGGCACCCCTTTTTAGGTTTAAAGAGAAATCAGGCACTAGGGAAATGTCTGGAGACCTACAAGGATGATACCAACTAACGATTTAAGCAACAGAGGAGAGTCTACCATAAATGCCCTCCCCTGATAATGAGATTGATATCTAACTTATATGCCATTCTATAGCCTTCATCCAGCAGCTGGTGGAAGTAAAAGCAGACACCCAAAGCTAAGCATGGAACTGAACTGGAATCAAGTTGCAGAGAGGGAAGAGTGATGAGTAAAGGGGTCAAGACCATGCTGTTGAAACCCACAGAAACAGCTGACCTGAACAAGGGGGAGTTCTTGGTCCCCAGAATTATAGCTGGGGAAACCAGCATGGGAGTGATCCAGACCCCATGAACTTGTGTGTATGTGAGGAGGTCTTGGAAAACTATGGGGCCTCTTGTACTAGATCAGTACTTATCCCTATCATAGGAATGGACTTTGGGAGCCCACTCCACATAGAGGTATACTCCCTGAGCCTAGACACATGGGGCCTGCCATAGACACTATCCCATAGGATATGACAGACTTTGAAGACCCCTTATGGAAGGCCTCAACCTCCCTGGTAAGCGGAAATGGTATCAGATAGGTAGGTTATAAGAGAGCAAGCATATAAGATATATAGGGGAGGGGGGCAGCGAGAGGGAACTCCGATTGACATGTAAAACAATCTTGTTTCTAATTGAAATAAAAAATGGAGAAAAAAAGTGAATACACTGTTACTTACTTAGGACACTATGCAGGGCATCTTATGTCCTGGTATTAGGACACATACCTACTATCTGATTCTGCAATTCTACAATTCTAGAATTTTCCCTATTGGAATGGAGCATCAACTACCGTATTAGCATAGAGATAGTGCAATAATTTTGACAAATATTTCCAAATCAATGATAAGTCTTTTGCTGTCCCTTTTCTGTTTGGGAGCTCTTAAACTTCTACTGCTCAAAACAACTGTCTGATCCCTGTTAACACTGTTTCTACTTTTTTCCCCTTTTGATCACCTGTCTGCCATCATATATGGTATGCCTCTCAACTACCTTATTATAATGTGCTTGCAACCTTCCAACTAATGTTTATTTCTTTTTCACTGGCCTATGAATTTATTCTGATAAAGGGTTATGTTATTCATTTCTGTATGCTCTCTGCATTCCCAATACTTAGCAAGAGGTAGGTGACAACAAAAAGTAAAGCCCCTGCCTCAACTTCCCGAGTGCTAGAATTAAGGGCATGTGTTATTACTGCCCAGCTTGTCTTCTTCATAAAAGTTAAGTTAACTTGACTTTAATCTATTAAATATATTTAATTCTTTTGAACCAAATAATTTAGACAAATTATAGAGTCAAACGATTAGTAACATAGCTAGTATGCAAACTCAGCTCATAGACACTGAACACAACTACCTCCTCTGTAGGCAATGTGTAAATTTTCATGTGTTTTATTTTCAAGTGTTTATGTTTAGCATTTTATGAATCTAAAAATATAATTTTTCTCTTCCTCTTGACATTGGTAACTTATTCATCATTGGAAATTTCCTCTAATGCCTCAGTGAGGATGCTTCTCTGCCCCCTTGCATAGCAGTTGGGAAAGCTGTCCCTGTGGTCATGAGAGTGGAAGAATTGGCATTGCCCCCATAGGCAGTAGCACTCAGGAAATCAGTCCCTGCACCTTGCCTGGGCAACACAGTGCAGCTGACCCTGTTGGCAGTGGCAAGGTGAGTGGTCCCAGGGTGCATGACAGATGAAGGATTGATCCTGTCCCCTTCATCTGCCATGTGGTAGCATGAGTGAGGAAAATATGCCCTCCTTCTCCTCACCTCTTGACAACTGCAGAAGGTGAGAAGGGCACAAGAGCAGAAGCATTGGTCAAGCCCCTCACCAGCTGCAACACATAGGACAACAGTCCCTGCACCTCTCCAGGGAAGCACATTAGAGCTGACCTTCTTGGTGGGGACACAAGTCACTACACCTGTGGATGTGAGAGCCAGAGAGCTGACCTTGCCCCATCCCTCATGTGCCATGGAATGGGAAGGGTAAGGGAAATATTGCCCCCAAACCGTGACGTAAGTGACCGGTGAGAGAGTCAACCCTGGATTCATGAGAATGGAAGCTGTGCCCCTCATAAAGTGCAACAATCTGTAGAGTGGACCCTGTACCTTTCCTGGGTAAAACAGTAGAGTGGTTCCTGGTGGTGTGCATGTGGGTGAACTGGCCCCAAGTATGTGAGAGCAGGAGAATCGGCCCCTTTCTTTGCTATCTGCTACATTGAGTGAAATAGCCAGGGAATTGCAGGAGAGCCCGCCCCCCTAATGGATGGTGACAATGATGGAAATCTGGCAGGCCAACCACCCCAGCTACAATCCAGGCCCAGAGACAGGACGATGAGGTAGCTCACCCCAATACCCACCTCATTTACAAATTGCTGGAGCATGTGTGGGGGCCAGACCTACAGATCCAAAGCTGCAGGATATCCATGACAAAGGACAAAAGAATATCCAAGAGGAGTACCAGTGAGAGCCCCACATAGCAGAAGCCAGAGGCCAGAAACAATAACAATGATTGTTTGCAATGAACTCTTACAAGAAAAGATGTATGGATTGATATGCTGTGTGATTCACTGGGCCACAGTACAGCTTCCACGATGATATTTTGTTTTTAAATTGTTTTATTTTGTCCTTATATTTTAGGGTTTTTTGTTTGTTTGTTTGTTTTTTTGTTTGTTTGTTTTTTTGAGACAGGGTTTCGCTGCGTAACTTTGAAGCCTATCCTGGCACTTGCTC
This sequence comes from Cricetulus griseus, assembly GCF_003668045.3. Classification (NCBI taxonomy): domain Eukaryota; kingdom Metazoa; phylum Chordata; class Mammalia; order Rodentia; family Cricetidae; genus Cricetulus; species Cricetulus griseus. Next base: position 179,399 of record NW_023277153.1, on the reverse strand, counting down.
TGGAGACCATGCTGGCCTCGAACTCACAGAAATACACTTGCCTCTGCCTCTTGAGTGCTGGAATTAAAGGAGTGCACCACCAACGCCCAGCTTACATTTCAGTTTTCTTTTTAAATTATGCTTAAGGGAGGAGGTTGCAAGGGCAGAGGGCAGAAGCGAAGGGACAGGGAAATAGATGAGTCAGATTGACATGCATTATGTGTAATCCATAAGCATCAATACAAGTTAAAAAATAGTATATTAGTAATGAAATAATTTTCCCACTAATGCATAAGCTAGTAATTCTGAAAATTCAGTTATTCTACTTACTTTTCCCAAAATCTTTTGATCAAACAATGTGTGTTCATCTTTCTGTGTAGGTATTATTTCCACCTTTGTGGAATGTTGGAACAAAATAAGATCAACCAGCAAGTCTACAATAAAAGACATGTTATTTCCCAACATGATGAAGGCCAGGATGTGAAAGTTGCTGGCAGATTGAGTTTCTTGAGAATCTGCATTAGCATCAGTATTGTACTCTCGCTCTAATGACATAGTGGTCAATGATGCCCTTCAAGACAGCACCATCTCCACTACTTAATTATCTCCAAATCTCACACCTTGTAATACAGTTAACAATTAACTGTTAAGGATTTTGATAAATTATGGAAGGAAGGAAAATGTTTGCTTTTTTTAATTTCTCTAAAAGAATTACATTAAAATTATTTATGGAAAACCCTTTATTGTTGTTCTTCTCATAGAAAAAATATAAAATATAAAATTATACTTGTTTATCAGAAATTTTCTAAGCTCATGTAGTTATACATTAAATGATAAAAGAAACCAAACTAACCAGAATGGATTATAAATAAGCACATAGAACTTTTATGAAATTATGTAGTCTTTATATTAGCAATTATTTAGATGAGAAAATGTGGACTAGAGTGATTGCTAGGTTGTAAAGTGCTTGCTTCCCAGGAATGAGAATGCAAGTTTGAGCTCCAGCACTCATGGAAAAAATTAAGCACAGCGGGTGAGCAATTTTATTCTTAGACCTGGGGAGACAGAGACAGGAGGATCCCTGTATAAAATTGGCTGTCCAGGATCCCCTAATCAGCCATCCCTAAGTCATACAAGAAACTCAGTGTCAATAAACAAGGTAAAAAAGAAATGGAAAATGACACCTGTAGTCTATCCCCCACAAGCATACACCATATTCAAACCATATTCCCCCACACAAACACAGACATATACACACAAATTAAGAAGAAAAAATGTGTTTTAAAACTAGGAAGCGAGATAAAGAGTTGAAATGCTAAACAGGGTATTATTTTTGATAAGAAATTGAAGACATTTCATGTGTAAACTTGGTTAGTTGCAAGGGTACCCAGAAATTTTAGCAAATATCCTGACTTTAATTATGAGGAAAAATTTTGGTGGTTATTAGTGTATAATTTTTTATATAAAGTATTTTTTTGAAAGATTAAATAAATAGACATGTGGATAGAGTGGGCGCTGGTGATACTGAGCCCATCCCCATTTCTGCATTTTGTGAAGATGCTTTGGAACTGCATGGCAATTGGAAAGTTGGCAGTACTTCAATATTTTTGCCTCCTGTGTAGTGATTAGCAGAAAGATAAGGGATGACTGGTATGAGAGGATAAAATCACAGCTTCTTTACTGAGTATGGAAGTTTATTGTATTGTAATTTACTCTCCATTTTCTCCTAAGAAACATACTGAATTTCGGACTTAATCTGAAATTTCCGTTTATCTTCTCATTCTGCTTCATCTATTCCTTCATTCTGTTTCCTTGGCAGGACTTCCTTAACAAAATGCATATATTCAAATCCTTGGCTTCAATATATCATTATGTGAGGTAATGATCTAAGCTAGCACATGAGCAAGAGTACTATGTAAACTAAAAATATAGTGGCCATATGCTTTGGTTTATCTCTGACAATCTTTCTATACTTGTGTTTTCCTGAAATACTTGCTAATCATATATGCTTTCATTCACATCTAGATAAATATTATCATTACCTTTAGTATAAAGTGATATAGAGATGCTGTGCAAAATAAAACATGAAAAAATTATAGGGATAATTATTGAAGTAAGTGAAGCAAATATTTTTTCTAATTTCTCTTAAATCAAGGAAGCATATGATTAAATTTATATCCCAGTTTCTAAATGTGTTCTGTGACTATTTTTTCTTTTTATTGTAAATACATTCTGTCATATATTACATCATGACCACAGTTGACCCTCTCTCCACTTGTCCCAGATACCTGCACTTCACTTTCTCCAGGCCCCATACCCCTGTTTCCTCTTTAGAAAGAGCAGGCCTCAAAGAAAGGAGAGCTAAACAGAAAAAAAAACAAGGAAAAACCCCTCATATTGAGCCTAGAAAAGGTAACCCAGTAGGAGGGAAAGAGTCCCAAGAGCAGGCTAAAGAGTCAGAGATATACATACATCCACTATTAGTAACTGTCTCAAAGTTCTTATTGTACAGGTCCTTCACTTTTTTGGTTAGTGTTACCCCAAGATATTTTATGTTGCTTGTGGATATTGTGAAAGGTGATGTTTCCCTGATTTCTTTCTCATTGGATTTATCATCTGTATATAGTAGGGCTACTGATTTTTTTGAGTTAATTTTGTATCCTGCTACCTTGCAGAAGGTGTTTATCACCCGTAGGAGTTCCCTGGTAGAGGTTTTTGGGTCACTAATGTAGACTATCACGTCGTCTGCAAATAGTGAAAGTTTGACTTCATCCTTTCCAAATTGTATCCCTTTGATCCCCTTTTCTTGTCTCATTGCTATAACCAGAACTTCAAGTGCAATATTGAAGAGATATGGAGTGAGTGGACAGCCTTGTCTTGTTCCTGATTTTAGAGGAAACGCTTTGAGTTTCTCTCCATTTAGTTTGATGTTGGCTATTTGCTTGGTGTATATTGTGTTTATCATGTTTAGATATGTTCCTGCTATTCCTGTTCCCTCCAAGATCTTTATCATGAAGCGATGTTGGATTTTGTCAAAGGCTTTTTCAACGTCTAGTGAGATGACCATGTGATTTTTCTTTTTCAGTTTGTTTATATGGTGGATAACATTGATGGATTTTCGTATGTTGAACCATCCTTGCATCCCTGGGATGAAGCCTACTTGATCATGGTGGATGATTTTTTGATATGTTCTTGGATTCGGTTCGCCAATATTTTATTGAGTGTTTTAGCATCGATGTTCATGAGGGATATCGGTCTGTAGTTCGCTTGCTTAGTCATATCTTTGTGTGGCTTGGGTATCAAAGTGATTGTAGCCTTGTAGAAAGAGTTTGGCAATATCCCATCTGCTTCTATTGTGCGGAACAGTTTGAGGAGTACTGGAATTAGCTCTTGTTTGAATTTCTGGTAGAATTCTGCAGTGAAGCCACCTGGCCCTGGGCTTTTTTTGTTTGGGAGGCTTTTGATGTCTGCTTCTATTTCATTAGGGGTTATGGGTCGATTTAAACTGTTTATCTGATCTTGATTTAATTTTGGTAAGTGATATTTATCCAGAAAGCTGTCCATTTCCTTTAGATTTTCCAATTTTGTGGAGTACGGGTTTTCAAAGTATGACCTGAAGATTGTCTGGATTTCCTCAGTGTCCGTGAATATTTAGACTGTGATGTACATTTTACTCTGTGGATAGAAGAATGGCATTTAAAATAACTTGGTAAAATTAATTATTATTAAAGTAGCAAAAATATAGAAGACAAAATGTATTTCAAGATTTTGTAGAAAAGATTACTCTATGTGATATTTTCCATGAGAATGAGAGTTGTGTTTACAGATTGAGTGAATTTTTTAAGTATTAAATAATAAGATCAAACCTATGTCCATTAAATTCTATGAAGTGTATGTTTTCAATGTTGTCTTTTTCTCTTATTGCTATATAATATGTTTGCTTCATTTTATTTCTATTTTGTATGGTCTCCATTCATTATTACACACACAGACACACACCAAAAATTTGAATGCTTTTATAGTACGAACTAGAATTAATTTTATTTTTCATTTTTTCCAACTTTTTATTTATTTGAATTAGAAATGGGATTGTTTTACGTGACAATCCCAGTTCCCTTCTCACACCTGTCCTCCCCTACACCCCCAACTAAAACCTTATCTGTCACATATCTTTTCTGCTTCCCCTGGATGGTGAGGCCTTCCATGGGGTGCCATCAGAGTCTTTCTTTCCTTTGGGGTAGGGCCTATGGCCCCGTGTGTCTTGGCCCAGGGAGTATTCCTCTATGTGGACTGAGATCCCAAAGTCCTCGCCTATGCTGGGGATAAATACTGGGCTTCAACAGGAGGTCCCATAGATTTCTGAGGTTTCCTCACAGAAACCCATGTTCCTTGTGTCTGGCTCAGTCCCATGCTGGTATTCCAGCTATCAGTCTGGGCAACAAGAGTTCCCTCATGTTCAGGAGTGCTGTTCCTTTGTGTTTCACCAGCGTGGTCTGGACCTCTGTGTTCTTCTCTGGTCCTTCTCTGCATCTCGCTTCCAGTTCAGATCAGGGATTAGTTATGGGTGTCTGCTTCTACTTCCACCAGCTGCCGGATGAAGGCATATAAGTCAGTCATCAATCTCATAATCAGGGAAGGGCATGTAAGGTAGCCTCTCCTCCATTGCTGAGATAGTTACCTGGTGTCATCTTTGTAGATCTCCAGGCATTTCCGTAGTGCCTGATTTCTCTGTAAACCAAAAATGTCTCCCTCTATTATGATATCTCCATTCTTGTTATCGTGTATTCTTCCCCTGACTCATATTTTCTGCACCCTCATGTCCTCGGCATCCCTCTTCATCTCCCCTTCTCATTCTGCTAGCTCCCTCCACCCTCTTCCCTTTTTCACAATTTGTTCAGATATTGAACATCTCCTCTTGTGAACATTGAGTTCACAATAGGGCATCAGATATCCTTGAATTTGATGTACAGAAAATCTATTAAACAGATTATAACACAGACTTAGCATTTATAAGTTATTCTTCTCAAAATTTGTTTAGATCTTTTTTGCGTGCATGCCTGATTGGATTTTTAAATATTTGGATTTTAAATATTTTTGCTCTTTGCTCTGTATTCCTACCTTCTCATCCTTCTACCTACTTATAACATTTAGGCATTTTGGTAATGATTTTCATGTAGCTAATGTATGAGAGAAGTTTTTCACACCTATTCTATCCTCCCAACCTTTTTCCTCTCTTTTCCAAGCACATGATACCTCTGCCATTTTGCTTCGTGAGGAGAACAAGAGCCCATTTTTAATACAAGTGGGGGGATCTCTATTCTAGGTGTTAATTTTCCTAGCTGTTGCATAATGTAGACAAACACTGCTTGTTTCCTCATAGTGAAAACTAGCAAACACAAACTTCTATGCAAGGTAAAAAATGATTTTTTTCAAAAAGAAAATAGGTAGAATACCGTTTGCACACATTTCATTGCATTTTTGCCCTCCATTATTCACATTCATCCTGAAATATAAGACTCATTTTTATTTTATTTCATTTTATTCCAACTTAGTCAAATTCCCAGTGAGAACTGTCATGGCCCATGTTTAAAAAGATTTGAAGAAATAATCATTAATATCAAGTCACTCTTCTTGGGATTAAGGTGTGTTATCACAAGTGGAATAATCATTATCATAGAGCCAACTTGTAATTTATGAAAGTTATTGGCTTCAAAATGTCATGATATGGTCAGAGTGCTTACAATCCTTGTTTGTTCCATAAAAAGTAAAACAAGGTTGAACTGATACAAGACATATCCTGGCATTCTATACATAGCAGATGTAATAGACCACATCAATTATAAGCACTCTCCCACAGGGGGGGGAAGTGAGTACAAACAACATAGTGGATAGCTTTTTCCCAGGAATCTCCACAAATTACCAAAAATTAATGAATTTTTATATAGGCTCATTACTTGATGAGGGATGCTGGAATGAAGAATCAAAGATAATTTCACAGAGAAAATAATAACTTTGCAGGTGTCCAGAGAAAGCTGTTTGTCCTTGTTTGCTGTTGCATGGATGATCTGTAAGTATGGTTGTTTGTTAGTATGGCTGCCATTTTTGTGCCCAATGTGGTTTTGTGTGTGTGTATTTATTTCTCTCTTGTATGTCAGTCCATGAGTGGGTGGAATTGTTTTAGCTTGTGGGAGGTGTACTACAATGAGACTGAATGTTAGATCATAAATGTTGCCTGGAAACCCTGGTGAAATTCTATATTCCCATATCATGGGCCAAGGAAGCTCAGAGCAGCTGAGATGCAATGTTATCATTGGAAATCTTACCATCCCCACATAATTGTCCCATACAACCTTTAATGACAGTGTACTTGTAATTTGATTCTCTTAACAAAGCGAGGGCCAAATCCCTGAAAGTTGGATTGCAGCTATTGATATTATCCAAATGAAGATTACCTATTATCAGAGAAGATGATCTTTGGAAAACCAGTTCAAAGACTTTGTTGATGTATGTCCATCTTTCCTAAGAAGTAAAACTGTGGATTAAGAAAATAAAAAAAAGGACTCAGAATTATCCAACAGATGGTGAGTTTTTTTCTGTGTTAGCTTTCTTCAGCAAGATGTTAATCCATTTATTAGACTAGAATGAGAGATAATTGGACAAGTTTCCATCTCTCATGGTGGGGAATGGGACAGGGGTTGGGGTGGCAGGAGAAGAGGTGAGATTGAGGGAACTGGGAAAGACATTTAAAAGAAAGCTTGTTTCAAATTTAAATTTAAAAAAACACACCAAATTAACCTGGAGTCTGCTAGCCTCATTCTTTTATAGAGAAAAGCAGATTTACAGTGTTTTGTTATGAAGAAAAGTGTTAGAATAGTTTTTAAATGTTGGAACTTCATCATTTGAGTATTTTCAGCAGCTCTGAACAGTCTGTTGTAGGACAGCCTAAAATTATTAGCCTGTCAATGAAACTTGTCCTTTTATATAAATAAGGAGCAGCAGGAGCACCAAGGCACTTTGAGAAGTATAAGCCTGAATTTAACTTTTTCTCCATTGTTTTATTTAAATGAGAAACAAGATTGACATGTCAATCCTAGTTCCCTAGCCATCTCCTACTCCCTTGGCCCCCGCTAACAAACTATCTGACCCATACCATTTCTGCTCCCCAGGGAAGATGATGCCTTCCTTGGGGCGCAGTCTTCAGAGTCTGTCATATACATTGGGATACGGCTTAGGCACTCCCATGAGTCACTAGGCAGAGGTAGTCTCCCTCTATGTAAAATGGGCTCCAAAATCTCATTCCTATTCTAGGGATAAGTACTGATGTACTATAAGAGGCCCCATAGATTTTGAAGGCTTCATCACTGACACCAACATTCATGGTATATGGATCAGTTTACGCTGATTTCCCAGTGATCAGTTTTGGGGACCAAGAGCTCCCACTTGTTTAGGTCAGCTGTTTCTGTGGTTTTCCCCAACCTCTTCTTGCTGGCTTTGCTCATCATTCCTCCTTCTATCCACGTGCTTTCCAGTTCAGTTCAGTGTTTAGCTGTTGGTATCTGCCTCTAATTCAATCAGGCTCTAGGATGGCATACAAGTTAGTCATCAATCTCATTATCAGGGAAGGGCATTTAAGGTAGCCTCTCCACTGTTGTTTAGATTGTTAGTTTGTGTAATCCTTTTAGATCTCTGGACAATTCCTTAGTGCCTGATTTCACTTTAATCCTATAGTAGCTCCCTCTCTGAGGATATCTCTTATTTTGTTCTCCTCTATTGTTCCCCCTACACAACATTCCTGCTCATTTATATCCTAATGAATCCCCTTCTACTGGGAATTTAACTTTTTACTTCCTTTGAGCAACATAATCCATTCTATCCAGGCAGGGATCCAAACACGGAGAGCATGGCAAACATTATTGACTACATTTTATGTTTTCAGGCAGTCTCATTGAATGATTAGCTAGATGCAACAAGGAATGTCAATTACGGTTATGGTGTGCATTGTTGTTTTTGACCATGAAGGAAATAGCACTTAAGGGACAAAAGTGACACTTCAACTTCTGATTCATCCATATTGTCTCTTGAGCTGTTAATTGGAGCAATAGACTGTTGTGACAGAGATTTTATTTGACCTCTAATGAGAAGGAAAATTAGATAAACAAAGGACATAAAGAGTTTTGAGGCAGATAAAAATTGTTCATCCTTACCAATGAATGTGTATCCTTGTAATTCTGGTGTGTTGATACCTAGAATTGTAATTGATACTTCTGTAATAATTGATAAAGAATTCCAGAACATATGTGGCACACACTCTCCCCCAGCCTCCTACCCAAACTCTGGGGAAAAAACACAGTTGTCAAGATGTTACACTGCAATATTCCGAGTCTCTGGCTACTAAGGAAGTCAGACTTGATTATGAGATATCAGGTCAACCATAAATTGTGTTGTTTCTCATATCTCTTTAACTGTGTCCAAGAATGCTTAGTGATGTAGCCTATGTGATGGTTCCCATTCTTAAGTACTGAGAAAAAAATGAAACAGATGTAAGTTTCACATGGAATAAGGCTGCGGGTACAGTCACAAGAATTTGTACACAGTTTTTGACACGTTTCTTATGAGTGGTTTGCAGAGCCCAGAGACTAACACAAGGTGTCGACACTCTCACCCAGAAGCAAAGGTTTCTTTTTTTTTTCAAGCTGGAAAGAAAAAATCTCACTGCATGGCAGGCAAATGAGATGACAACCAACCAAAAAGAGAAGCTTTCAAAGCGGCAGACCATTAAGGTTGAAGGCCACAAATTCAGAGAAATCTTATTAGGTACTGATCTCATAAAGTAAAAAATAATTCTCTCTGTGTGTGTGTGTGTGTGTGTGTGTGTGTGTGTGTCTGTATGGGTGTGTTTGTGTATCCACTTCAATGTTTATACTCTGATTTTATCAGGCAAGTTGATATCGGCCTGTGATGCTAGCAATGAATTAGTGGAGCAGTTGATTGTGATTAGGAATCAAAGCCTTACTGAATCTCATGACACATTGCTCAGTAATACTGAACAATAATTAATCAAATGAATAATGATCTTATGACTATTTTATTTAACTTTATGATATTATGGTTATATATTTTTAAGTATGATCTCATATACAACTGGGTGACCCAGAATTAAGGTTATACCTAAGTATATCCTTCACAGTTTCTGCCTCTTATTCTTACAGTTGGCATACATTTCTTAACACATAATACAGTTATTGAAGTGTTGATGACTGAACCAAGGACTTCTTGCATTCTAGTCCATTAGAAAATTAGCTGAGCTTCATTCTGTTAGTTGCTAAGATTAAGAGATTGTTCTGCTTCACACAGCTATAATTCTACAATATCAATTTCCTAATACAAAAAGAAAAATCATAGTTCAGATTGACCATTGTAATTGTGGAATGTGTCCTACACTTGCTTTTACTAAGACCAAAGATTGGATTCAATTGAATCTCTAAATACACACTAAAACACCTTTTGAAATTGTTTGAATGAATTGATAATCAAATTGTAAACTTTTGAAAAAATTCCTTGCATATTAATATCATCACACTTTACTTGACACATATCATTTTTGACCTGTTTGTGAGAAGGGAGTGGTTACATAGGAAGTTGTCTATTTCACTCTGGAAATGCTTTTTGTAAATGAACTTATCCCCACTCAACAGACAAATCTGAAAACCTAGCCTGCAGGAACTATCTACTCTCCCTCGAGATAATTGTTGATGTATCAATTTTTTCTCTTTGACATGGAGACATCCTATTCTCCCTTTCTACCAACAGAATCAAGGCTAACCTTCTGTTGCTGACTACTTAGTTCTGTCTGCATACAGGGTCAGAAAGATATTATAAACTAGGGGATAATAGGTGACAATGGATGATAGCTACAAAGAGAGTTAGGAAAAAGGTTTCTTGATGATGTAGGTGTCTGTTACACATGGTTCCAATGCCACTTTGCCCAATTCTAACAGACAGTTGATACACTAACTATTAAATTATTATTAGAGCCTTGGTATATGCCAAAGTGTGGAAGAGGGTTTGTGAAAATATAAAATTTAGGCACATTAGATGGCAAAGCACCATAACCATCATCAAAAGCATGAAAGTTCTTGAGAGGGATAAAATTTGACCCTAGTCAATGATGACTGAAGGAGAGGCACTCGCTAGCCAGATGGCTCCAGAGACCGCAAACCACAAGGTAGGTCAAGAGCAGTCCAGACCATGTAAAGCTGCAGCCACCCACCCAGGTTGCAAAGCCAGAGACAGAGAGCCTGAGATACATAGAGATACAGACAGAGACACAGAGACAGTAAGATTCCTGACGTTCTCTGAATGTTCTTTCCATTATTATAAAGTTTAAAAATACGATATTTTTATTTAAAGCTAAAAAGTTGTTTTGATTTGCAGTTCCCCATGGCTAAGTTTTTTTAGCACTTTTTTATGTATCTTTCAGCCATTTTAAATTCCTCTATTGAGAATTCTCTTTTAGATCTGTAACCCACATTTTAATTGGATTATTTGGTGTTTTAGAAAGTAGCTCCTTGATTTCTTTGTAAATTTGTGAGATCAGCCCTCTGGCAGATATGGGGTTGTTGCATATCATTTCTCATTCTGTGGTCTGCCATTGTGTATTGCTGACTGTGTCCTTTGCCTTCCAGATGCTTCTGGTAGTGTATGGGGAAAAATAGAGGAGAGCAAAATAAGAGATACCACCAGAGAGGGAGCCAGTATAGGTTTAAAGAGAAATCAGGCACTGGGGAAATTTGGAGATCTAGAAGAATGACACAAATTAACCATTTCAGCACCAGTGTAGAGGCTACCTTAAATGCCCTCCCCAGATAATGAGATTGATGACTAACTTATATCCCATCTAAGAGCCTTCATCCAGCAGCTGATGGAAGTAGAGGCAGACACACACAACTGAACACTGAAATGTAATGGAATTCAGTTACAGAGAAGGAGGATTGATGAGCAAAAGGGTCAAGACCCTGCTGGTGAAAAACACTGAAACTGCTGGCCTGAACAAGGGTGAGCTCCTTGTCCCCAGACTGTTCTCAGGGAAACGGTCATTGAACTTAACCACACCTATGAATGTACGTGTCAGTGAGGAGGCAAAGGAAATCTATGGGGCCTGTTGTAGAAGATCAGTAGTTATCCCTATTATAGGAATGACATTTAGGAGTCCATTTCAGCTAGAGGGTTGTCTCCATTTTGGGAACTGCAGCATATGGGTTATATCTAAATGGTCATAAATCAAGTGGAGTAGTATAATGATGCGTTTACTGACAGGTGTACTCTAGTGAAGCCATAGTAGGTTACTGTGGTGCAGCAGAAGTAAAAATAGTTAAAGCCAGAGAGAGAAGTTTGCCTTTTGCTTAGGTCCAGGAGGAAATAGTGTAAGGTGTTGAGTGGGTGTGATTGATTTAGATTGTGACATACAGATCACACGTGGTTCCTGGCAAATGTGACAGAAATCTCTCTGCCCATATAATAGTCCCAAGAAACAGGGTGCAACTAAGATTCAGGTTTGAACTTGGGGATTTTAATATCCTAGGGTACGTGTCCTTGTACAACTTTTAATGTCACCATACAATGGATTTGAGTTTCCAAATGAGACTGTGACCAAAGGATTGGGCATTTACATGCAAGTGGAATTGTTAAACAACATGAATGTACCTGATATCTCTAAATATAGTCCGTGATAGACTTGCTCCATATCTTTTAATAGTTGACTTTCTATTTCATTAGAAGTAAAACTTTATGGTGTATTCTCTATTTCGTCCTGTACCATACACTTTAATTGGATTATTAGCTGTTTTTGGTGACTAGTCACTTCAGTTTTTGTATACTTTATAAATCAGCCCTTGGCTAGATGTGGGGATGGTGAAGATCTTTTTCCCATTTTGGAGGCTGCTGTTTTATCTTTTGGATTCTAATTTGTCTTACAGAATCTTCTCACTTTCAGGAGGGCCCATTACCAAATTTTCCATCTGAGAGTCTGTTTTACAGTTGTGTTCAGGAAGTTGTCTGTAGTACAAATCAATTCAATGTTACCACCCTATTACTTTGCTAAGAAGTTCAGTGTGGATGGATTTATATTGAAGTCTTAGATCCATTGGGATGTCAGTTTTTACAACATAAGAATAATAAATGTCTAAAAGACACTTAAGAAATTGCTCAACAGACACAGCAATCAAGGAAATGCAAATCATAACAACTCTGAAATAACATATGACATGTGGAAGAATGGCTTCAGAAAAAAAGAAACACAATGGACAGTTTATGCTGGATAAGATGTGGTGAAAGGGGAATGCTTTTCTGTTGCTGGTGGGAATGAAAACAACTACAACAGTTTTGCCAGTCAGTATGGAGTTCCTTCTGAAAATTGGGTTTCAGTCTACTTCACCATCTAGCAATTCCATTCTTTGGCTAATACCCAAAGGATTCATATTCATACAACACAAACGTCTGTACAGCTATGTTCATAAGAGCAGTATTTGTACTACCGAGAACCTGGAAACAACCAAGTTGTCCCTCAACTAAAGAATGGGTAAAGAAAATGTGATACAATTAAACATTGGAGTACAACTTAGTGGAAAAAACAGTGAAACAAATGCATGGAACTAGAAGAAACCACTATGAGTGAAGTAACCCATATAAGGAAAGTAACACATGTTATCAACTCACAATTTTTTGGATATTAGATATAGAGCAAATGATAACTAGCATAAATTCCACACCTCCAGAGAATCTCTGAACAAGTAGGTCCCTAATAGATACATACATTTTTCCTCAGCGTAGGGGAAATACACAAGATCTCCTGAAGTTTGGGTAAGGGGGAGGTATGTAGGAGAAAGTGGTGGGGAGATGAGGAGGGGATAGGAGAATATGAGCAATCAGGAAGATTGATTAGGGGGAAGAATAAATGAGATTAAGAATAGAGATACCTTAATAGAGGCAAAAATATAGGTTTCAAGAGAAATACGGCATTAGGCAAATGTCCAGGAATCCACAAGGACAATCCCAATAGTAGAGAGGTTACCTTAAATGTACTTCCCGTATAATGTGATTGAGTACTACCTTATATGCTATCCTAGAGCCTTCTTCTATTGGATGATGGAAGCAGAAGAATACATGCAACGCCAAAAAAATGACCTGAACTTCTGGAATCCAGTTTCAGAAAGGGAATAATGATGAGCAAATCAGTCAATGCCAGGCTGAAGAAACCCACAGAAAAAGCAGACCTGACCAAGTGGCAGCTGTCATACCCCATTCTGAAAACTGAGGAACTATCATAATACCATAATGTTTCTTATGCCCTTTGATTGGTAAATTATTTCCCAAATTTTTACTATGAGGTAGTTAGTGTCTTTAATGTTAAGCTGTGTTTCATGTGTGCGCCTGTAGAATGATCCTCTTTTCAATAATACAGAACTTTTAAGCCTGTATCATTATCTAAGTATTTTATGACCACTGATATTAAGAGATATTAAAGACCTGTGATGCCTAATCCTTTTTTTGGCAATTTATTTTATATTCCAATTTCATCCCTCCTATCCTCCTGCTATCCCTTCTTCTCTCCAACCTCTCATTTGATCGTTAGGGCTGGTAAGGCCTCCCCTAAGAAATACATTAAGTCTGTTCTATTACTTACTTGAGGAAGGAACAAGGAACCTCTCTAGCCACCCTAACTCCATATCGAGGCTGACCAATGTAACTATCCATATTGAATGGGCTTCAACAAGTCAGTATGTGCATTCGAGTTAGAACTTGGATTCACTGCCATTGACCATATCTTGGCTGAAAATCACCATTGATTCCTGAATTAAGGGAGTGTAGTTAATTCCTATGTTGGTTCTCTCCTTTTCAGAACAGAGCAGAGATCTCTCCCTAGCTTAGGTCAGCTTATCCTGTGGGTTTCCCCATCATGTTCTTCACTCCGTTGTTCATAATATTTCCCCCTTTTCACTTTGAATTTATTCCAGAAGTTTAGTGAAATGACTATTTGTGGATTTCTGCATCTGCTTCCATGTGTTTCTGGAAAATGCTTGTTGCTTGTCCAGTTATTGGATTGTAGGCTGTGTATCTTTTGCTTTATATCTGATATCCACTAACCAGTGAGTACATGCTATTTTTTTGTTACTTGGGTACATCACTCTTGATGGTTTTTTTTCTATTTTTGTGTATTTGCCTGCAAGTCTTTGGATGTCATCTTTTATTGCTGCATAGTACTCCATTGGGTAAATGTACCACATTGTCTTTATCCAATTAGCATTTGAAGGGTATCAAGTTTCTTTCCAAGATCTGTCTACTATGAATAATGTTGCTATCAATATACTTGAGCTAGTGACCTTTTGGTATAATTGAGTGTCCTTGAGGTATATGCCTTCACATACATGTAAAAGGAAACATTTATATACAGGAAGCAAGAAAAAATGCTTGCAACTTACAGATAGACTTATATGCAAAGTAATGTGTAATGGGAGCTCATGATTGTGTGGGATTTTGTTATTTGTGGGTATTGTGTCAACCTTAATATCATTATTTTTGCCTGGCAATCACAGAGGGATTCTTTCTCTCCATAGCATAGGAGCAAGAAGAAGGGAACAGCCTAGAAGCACAGGTTTCTTAGGATATTTTACTATCCAATACAAGTGTCCTGTACACCCTGTAATATTCACAAGGTTGTATCTGACTCCAGTCATGACATGGATAAGGCCATAAGCAATACACTTATATCTGGCACTATTACTCAGTCAATGGCAAATGATGTCACTGAATATAGTCTGAGAATATGTTATTCAAAGACTTTCATTGGTGGATATGGTCTTCCTTAATAACTAAACTTGGATTAATAAATTAAGCCTCAAAAATATCCATGAAAAGTTGAGCTGTCCATTGTTAGACCCATTTTGTAAGATTGCAAGCAATTTCTTATTTTTTATGTTATTTAATTTATTTTTGTTTTTTTTCCATACAGGGTTTCTCTGTTGCTTTGGAGGCTGTCCTGGAACTAGCTCTTGTATCCCAGGTTTGTCTCAAACTCACAGACATCTACCTGCCTCTACTTCCTTAATGCTGGGAATAAGGACTTGTGCCACCACCACTCTATTTCAAGCTATTTCTTTTACTGGATTAAGATTCATGAGCAAGGTGATTTTCTCTAATAAAATATCTGTCCCTGTTAATCAATTTGAAGGTCTATACAAGTCTCTAGTAGAGTCTGCATTCAACAGACAGGTCAAGGTCCTTTCTTCTATTGAAATTCAAAGATATTTAAAGTTTGGGGCTCTTATGGACTGTGTATTTTCCCAAGGAATACAGTTATCTAGAATTCCCGAATAAGAAACATTAGAAGTCACAGTCTCACACTAACAATGGCAGCCATGTTTAGCAAGTAATAACATTCATTACTCCAGCAGTCTACATATAGTTTCTCTGTAAGTTGGTACATTTTCAGGAGTTTCTTACTTCATGCCTGGTGGAAAACAGAGAAACCAAAATTCTAAAGAGAGATTTAAATTTTTTTGGGGGGGGGATTTCCCATCATTTTCCTGACCTATTCATTGGCTCTTTCTATCAAGCAATTCCACATGTCCATTGGACACAACATATCCTGGCTATTCTATCACTTCCCTTAAAGTTGAAGGGATAATTCCATCCTCTTAATGTTTGCTTTTTTTTACCTTTTGTGACTAAGATATGATTGCCATTTCCCCTTGATCTGGGGACTCCCAAACATCCCATTTGTTTTGTGTCCTTTCCAGTTTGAAATAATTTTAAAATTGTGAAAACTCAAACAAGAGCTAAAACATCCAACATTATCTGTGACAAAAATTTCATGAAGGTAAACCCGGAGGCTTCAACCCTACAGAATTTTCTAGAGGATACTTGGTCTTGCTGATCATGGCAGAAATGATCTTCTTAGTAAAATAGGACAATTGTTCTATCATATACAAACTTTTTAGATTAAATTATACTATGATAAAATCTTCATTCTATGTTTGAACACTATCACTTATGGCTTTTCATTAGCACATTCATGGCCTCTTTAGCAATAGTTACTGCTATTTAATGTAATTTATATTAATTAGAGCATACAATACTGAAATTATAAAAAATATCTTCTCAGTATTTGGTTATGGTTTCATTTTTTATCCTTATTTGCTTCGTCTGTCCTACCTGACATTTCCCAATCACTTTATATCCTTTATCTTTTAATAGTATTCCCTCCCCATATTCACTTTTAATTTATTTTATTTTCTGTTCTCATATTTAGGAACTTTCCTGTCTTTCCACCTTTCCCCGATTCTTTGATTTATTTTTCTACTATGAAATGGCCCCTTCATAACAAGAAATTTTGTCTTCAGACCACTTCAATTCAAAGTATATTTCTTCAGATGAATCATACACTCAGTTTGAA
Organism: Cricetulus griseus; assembly: GCF_003668045.3. Classification (NCBI taxonomy): domain Eukaryota; kingdom Metazoa; phylum Chordata; class Mammalia; order Rodentia; family Cricetidae; genus Cricetulus; species Cricetulus griseus. The sequence continues at coordinate 162,970 of NW_023277153.1, read as the reverse complement.
CAGATAACGGTGTGATTATTGCAACTTGGTTTGCATATAGCCAAGAAGTTGTTGTAGTGGAGATGTAGAATTAGGAAGCATAAAGTCATGTATTTTCTTAGTGAGAACATTAGCAGGAGAAATGTCCATGACACAATGAAAGATTCTTTAAACCCTTAAAATATCAAGAGTTTCCTTTCACAAGTTTCCATTGACTTTGTGGCTTATCTAGCTTGCAAACATATAACTTGAAGTAATTGCATCATTTAGACTTTGATAGAATACCTCTCAATCATGCATATAATCCGTGCAAGATTTTTCAGGTCAAAATTTACCAAGTCTGGCATCCCTGAATTTCCACATTACTGAGACCATGCTTTTCAGATAATCTCTGATCACAGGAAGAATAGTGGACAGCTAATACTTAAAATAGTGTTTCTCTAAATAAATGTGAGGAATGGGCAAGGAAGGTAAATCTATCTATATATCAAAAAATGCAGAAGACATCCCCAAATCATGCTTGCATATTATAATATATGATGCCATATCTAGTATTAGAGCTATCCAAGTTCAAAAAATGAACAATGTGATCACTTCTAAAAAAACATATATCAACACAAATTAAAAAGAATCTGAGATTAAATGAGGTTGTAGTCCAATGATAGAAAATATAAAACTAACGTTCTCTGGATAGTTATCTAATTTTTAGTGAAAACAGGTAAGTCTGTTGTCTCAAAATGTAGAGATAAGTAATCATTTCAGATATTGACATGAAGAAATCTCTTCTGCACACCACCAAGCTTGTTCACATGAATCAAGAGCATTGTCAACAATAGTGGTTTCCTAGACTGAGTTTTATATAGAAAGAATATATAGTGCCTCCTGCCCCAGAGGGCGTAGTCTTTTCCAGGTATATCGCCAAAAATCACAAAATTAATCAGGTTGCCTCTGAAGGTGCATGACTTTGGCAATGACTATTCTTCTTCAGTTATAAAATGTATTCCCCAAACAAATCTACTAGGAATCTGGTGAAAAGTATAACATCTTGGTGCTTTTCCAATGAAATATATGTGAGCATGGGTGTCAATTTTGTGTCCTATATTCACTGTTACCTGTGTCTCTTTGCAGAGGCATATGTCACTGTGAAAATATTGTGGAATTCTTTGAACATATATCATGGCTACAAGAAGATACATGAAGGTGAAATACATTGTTATCATTGGATATTTTACTTTCCCTGAAGGAATACCCATTGTTCATCCTGAGACATCAGCATGCATTGAAGTGAGTTTTCTGTCATTAAAGCCTATGGAGGTTTCAATGGACTAAGAAGTCCATTGAAGAGTGGAAATTCCAGGGCATGTGTAAAGAACTCCAAAACAGTTTAACAAGAGAAAGCAGAAAACACAGCCTTCCAGTATTTTGATGGGCAGAATTAGAGGTAAAGCAATTTATATAAAGCCAGGATTCTATATGAGTTAATTTACAAGGGAGGAACTTTTCTGTGTCTCCTTCATAATTCTCAGTAGAGAATTGAGATTCCAGTTACACGAAGTCTCACCAAGTGTCACTTGATATTTTGGCCCATCTTACACCTCTCCTTCCTAGGAACTCAAATGGTGTGGGTTATTGTGGCCTCTACTCTTCAAGTTGGGGCCACACACTTCTATTGTGAAAAGTAAATTTTGTACTATTTTTACATTATTATGTGATTATAAAATTCCTCAATCTGCTAGGGACAAAAAAGACTCCTCCATTTTATCTCTGAACGTTCTTTCCATTATTACAAAGTTTTACAAATATGACAGCCTTATTTAGAGCTATAAAGTTGTTTTTGATTTGCATTTCCTTGTTGACTAAAGATGTTCATCACTATTTTATGTGTCTTTCAGCAATTTCAGTTACCACTATTGAGAATTCTCTATTTACTTCTGTACCACACTTTATATTAGGGTTATTTGGTGTTTGGAAACTAGCTTCTTGGCTTCTTTGTAAATGTTTGTGATCAGCCCGGTGTCTCATATGGGATTGTTGACTATTTTTCCCCTTCGGTGGGCTGCCATTTTGTATTGGTGACTGTGTCTTTTGCTTTACAAAAGGTTATGGTTGTATAGGCAGAAGAATAGAGAAGAGCAAATTAAGAGATACCATCCAAGAGGGAGCCCTATTGCTTTAAAGAGAAATCAGGCACTAGGGAAATGCCTGGAGATCTACAAGGATGACACCTGTTCACTGTCTAAGCAACAGTGAAGAGGCTACCTTAAATATCCTCCCCTGATAATGAGATTGATGACTCACTTATATCCCATCTGAGAGCCTTCAACCAGCAGCTGATGGAAGTAGAAGCAGACACACACAGATAAAACTGATGTGAACTGGAATCCAGTTATAGATAAGGAAGAGTGATTAGCAAAGTTGTCAAGACCAGGCTGGTTACCCTGCAGAAACAGTTGATCTGAACAAGTAGAAGCTGTTGACCCCCAGAATGATCACTGGGACAGCAGCTTGTAACTGATCCAGACCACACATATGTGGGTACCAGTGAGGAGGCCTCAGAAATCTATGTGGCCTCTTGTAGTTGAACAGTACATATCCCTTGCAAGGAATGGAATTTGGGAACCCATTTCAAATAGAGGGATACTCCCTTAACCTAATCTACAGGAAATGGCCTAGGACTTATTCCAATAGATATGACAGACTCTGTAGAACCCTCATGAAAAACCACAAAGTCCTTAGGGAACAGAAATGGTATGGGATGTGTAGGGTGATAGTTGGGGGCCGGGGAGGATGTGGGGGTGAGAGGGAACTGGGATTGACATATAAAACAAACTTGTATCTAATTTAAATAATATTGGAAGAAAAAGAGCTAAAAGTACAACAACTAATGTACCAACATATATGAATGAAATACCACAAAGCCATAAACCTTCAAAAAAAGTACAAGAAACTTAGTTTTGTCTACATTTTGAGAAGTTCAGCATACAGGATGTATCTAAGTGGTTATCACTCAACTGCAGTAGGATAATGATACATTTACTTACATGTGTACTGGACTGAAGCCATAGTAGGTTAGTGTGGGGCATCTGAAATAAAAATAGTTAATGCCAGAGAGAGACTTTTGCCTCATGACTAAGTTCAAGAGGTTGTATTGTGAGGTAATGAGTGGATGTGGTTGGTTTAGAATTGAACATGTAATAGAGGTTGACAGACAGATCATAAGTGTTTCCTAGCAACCAGGACAGAAATCTCTCCACGATAGATGGGCCCAAGGAAAAGGGTGCAACTGAGATGTATATTTGTCCTTGGGGATTTTAATATCCAAAGGATGTGCCATTGTACAACTTTAAATGTAACCATACAATGGATTTAAGTTTCCAAATGAGCCTAAGACAATAGGTTTTGTCATTTACAAGCAACTGAAACTGTTAACCAACATGATGGTAGGTAATCTCAGTAAAGAGACTGTGAAGGACCTGTTCCAAGACGTTTATTAGTAGAGTTTTGCTTCCATCAGAAGTAAAATGCTATTGTGTATTGTCTATTTACTTCTGTAACCCACTTTTTAAATTGGATCATTTGGTGTTTGTGTGACTAGTTTCTGCAGTTGTTTATTTTAGAAGTCAGCCTTTGGCTAGATCTGAGGTTGGTGAAGATTTTTTTCCCATTCTGTGGGCTGCTGTCTTGTCTTATTGACTATGTGCTTTGCTTTACACATTATTCTCAGTTTCAGGAGGCCCCATTACTAAATTGTCAGTCTGAGTGTCTATGCTAGTGTTACGTTCAGGAAGTGGTCTTTCATTCAATGCTACCTTCCAATTACTCTGCCAAGTATTTCATTGTGGCTGGATTTAGATTGAAGTCTTTGATCATTTGGGATGTTAGTTTTATCAATAGAGGAATCTAAAATGGCTAAAAGACAACTAAGAAACTGCTCAACATCATTAGCCTTCAGGGAAATGTAAATCATAACAATTCAGAGATAACATCTTACACCTGCCAGAATGGCTACAGAAACACCAACATGGACAATATATGTGGGAGATGATGTGGAGATATGGGAACGTTTCTCTATTGCTGTTGGAGTGAAAACTTGTTTAACCATTCTGGCAGTCACTATGGAAGTTTTACTGACAATCATGATCAGTATTCTTCACCATCTAACAATTCCATTTTTTGGCACATACCCAAATGATGTGCCTTCATACAAAACGGACATGTATACAGCTATGTTCTTTTTTTGTTTTTTGGTTTTCTTTGTTTTCTTTTGTTATTTTGAGACAAGGTTTCTCTGTTTAGCTTTGGAGCCTATCCTGGCACTCCCTCTGGAGACAATACAGGTCTTGAACTCAAAGAGATCCTCCTGCCTCTGCCTCCCAAGTGCTGGCATTAAAGGCATGCACCTCCAACACCTGGCACCTTGTTCTTAACAGCAGTATTTTTAATATTAAGGACTGGGAAACAACCAAGTTATCCCTGGACTGAAGAATGAACAAAGAAAATTTGTTACAATTAATCAATTAATTACTACTCAGTAGAAAAAGAACCAATGAAATAATTAGGTGGAACTAGAAGAAACCATCTTGAGTGAGTTTACTCACACAAGGAAAGAAAACATGTTATTTACTCATGGATATTAGACTTAGAGCAAATGTTAATTACCCTACCATTCACAACTCCAGATAAGCTAAGAACATGTATGATCATAAGAGAGACATACATGGTTCCTCAGAGTAGTGGAAAGGCACAACATCTCCTGAATAATTTTGGAGCATGGTGAAGGAAATGTAGGTAGGAGAAAGAGGAGTGGAGAAGAAGAGGGAATAGTAGAACATGAGGGATCAGGAGGGATGATTAGGGGGAAGAATAGATGAGAGCAAGAAAAGAGACACCTTAATAGAGGCATCAATTATAGTTTTAAAGAAAATATGGTACTAGGCAAATGTCCAGGAATCCACAAGGATAATCCCAGATGACAATCTAAGCAATATTTTATAGGCTACCTTAAATGCACCTCCCCTATAATTTGATTGATGTCTACCTTATAAGCCATCCTAGAGCCTGCATCCAGTAGCTGATGGAATCAGATGAATACCGGCAAAGCTGAACAATGACCTGAACTCCTGGAATCCAGTTAAAAAAAGGGAAGAATGACGAGCAAATGGGTCAATACCAGGCTGGACAGACCCACAAAAATAGCTGACCTGATAGTGGGAGATTTCATACCCAATTATTACAATTGGGGAACCATAATATTTCTTATGTCCATTTGACTGGATAAATATTTCCAATCTTTTAGTATGAGGTAGTTACTCTCTTTAATGTAGCGCTGTGTCTCATGTTTGCAGCATAAGGAGTGATACTATTTTCAATGATGTACAATCTATTAGGCTTTGTATTTTTATAAGTATAAGATATCCACTGATCTTAAGAGATATTAATCACCTGTGATAGTTACTTTTTTCTTTTTTATCTATTTATTTTTATTCTAATACCATCCCTCCTCTCCTCCTGAAACCCCGCTTCCCCCTATACTCTAGTAAGTTCCTTGGAGCTGGTGAGTACTCCCCTAAGAAATACACTAATTCTGACCAATTATCTAGTTGAGGCAGAAACAAGGAAACCCTCTAGCCACCGAAGCACTGTGTCTAAAATGACCAATGTATCTATCCATAGAGAAAGTGTTCCATCCAGTCAGTTTGTGCCTTAAAGTTAGAACTTGTACCCACAGGCAGTAACCATATATTGTCTGACAATCTCCATTGTTAACTGTGTTAAGGGAGTGGAGGTCAGTCCTAAATGGATTTTCTCCTTTGAAGACCAGTGCCAATGATCTCTCACTAGCTTGGGCCAGCTGATTCTCTGCATCTCCTCATCATTCTCTTTACTGCATTGTTCATAATATTTCTCCTTTCTCATTTGAATTAACTTCCGGAGCTTAGCAAAACTGTTAGGGTCAGTTTCTGCATCTCCTTCCATCTCTTTCTGCAAGAGGCTTGTAGCTTATCCAGGGCTTTGGCTTGTAGGCTAGTTATTTTTGCTTTATATCTGATATTCAATTGCTGGTGGGTACATATCATATTTTTGTATCTTGGATACTAAATTCATGTTGGATTTTTCTAGTTCTTTGCATTTGCCTTCAAGTTTTGGGATGTCATTTCTTTCTTAATGCTGATTAGTATTCCACTGTGTAAATGTAACATATTTTCTTCATCCATTCAGCATTTGAGGGGCATGAAGTTGGTTTCCAAGATCTGGCTACTATGCATAATGTTGCTATGAAAATTGTTGAGCAACTGAACTTGTGGTGTAATTGAGCATCCTTTGGGTATATGACTTCCCATACATGTGTGGTTTCCTGAAGTTGTATAAGGAACCTTTGAGATAGAGGAAGCAACTAATGCTTATAGCTTACAGATAGACTTATTGCAAAGCAGAAGGCAAAGGAATATGCAATGTGAGGTAGTGATTGAGTCGGATTGTCTTAATTTGTGGATATGGTGTCATAACTTAATATCATTATTTTTAAATGGGACTCTTTCCCATTTAACACAGTGGGACTCTTTTCATAACAATGGAAGAAAAATTAGAGAAAACCTGAGAGAACCACTGGTTTCATAGGGTAATTTACTATCTAATACATGTGTCCTGTACAACCTTTAATATTCACAAGGTGGTAGGTAACTCCAATCAGGCCATGGACAAGCCCATGAACAATATAGACTTGTATCTAGCACAATTACTCAATCAATGGCATATAATGTCACTGAATACAGTCTGAGTGAAAGGTGGGAATATAGGTGTGTGCCACCAATGCCCGGCTGATATCCTCTTTCTTTTTTGTAATTAATTTTTAGTATTTCAAATAAGGAACAAGCTTGCTTCACATGTCAATCCCTTCTCATACCCCTTCCCCAAACCTTCCTCAAACCTTATCCCCAAACCCCTACATGCCTCACCACGTGATCCACCCTCTACTCCCCAGTCAGCGTAGGGCCCTCGACGCGGCTCCTCAGAGTCCACCACATAATCCTGTCTTGGCCTAGGCCCTCTCCCATGTGTCCAGCCCAAGAATGCATCCCTTCACATGATATCCTCTTTCTTAAGAAGTAAACTTGCAGTAATAAAATGAGACTTGGAAGTGTCCATCAAGAGTTGAGTTTTCCATTGTTACATCAATTGTGTAAGATTTCAAGCTATTTTTTCTGAATTATTTTTTTTATTTGAATTAGAAACAAGATGGTTTTACATGTCAATCCCAGGTCCCACTCCTTCCCTTCCTCCCCTATTATCCCCCACCTAACACCCTACCTATCACATATCTTCCTGCTCCCCAGAGAGGGTGAGACGTACCACAGGGGGTCATAAACGTGTATCATATATTTTGGGATAGGGCCTAGGCCCACCCTGTGTGTCTTGGCTCAGAGAGTATCCTTCTATTTGGATTGGGCTCCCAAGTTCCACACATATGCTAGGGATAAGTACTGAACTGCTACAGGAGGTCCTGTAGGTTTCCGAGGTTTCCTCAATGAAACACATGTTCCTGTGGTCTGGTTCAGTCCCATGCTGGTATTCCAGCTATCAGTTTAGTGTCCAAGAGCTCCCAAATATTCAGGTCAGATGTTTCTGTGGGTTTCACCAGCTTGATCTGGACCCCTTTGCCCATCACTCATTCTTCTCTGCAACTGGATTCCAGTTCAGTTCAGTAATTAGTTGTGGGTGTCTACTTCTACTTCCACCAGAAGATGGATGAAGGCTATAGGATAGCATATAAGACAGTCATCAATCTCATTATCAGGGGACAGCATTTAAGGTAGCATCTCCTCTGTTGCTTACATTGTTAGTTGGAGTCACCTTTTATATCTCCAGACCTTTCCCTAGTGCCTGATTTCTCTGTAATACTAAATTCTCTCCCTCTATTATGGTATCTCCTTTTATGTTTTCTTCTAATCTTCCTCAGACTCCACCTTTCTTTTCCCTCATTTCCTCTTCACCCCTCCTCTTCTCCCCTTCTCATTCTCCTAGCTCCCTCCCCCCACCTCCCTTGCTCTGAATTTTCTCAGGAGATTCAAGCTATTTCTTATTTTTACATGTTATTTTATTTTATTTTATTTTTTGAGAGAGGGTTTCTCTGTGGCTTTGGAGACTGTCCCAGAACTAGCTCTTGTAGACCAGGCTGGTCTCAAACTTAAAGAGATCCAACTGCCTCTCCCTCTCAAATGCTGGGAATAATGAAATGTGCCACCAACTCCCAGCTTCAAGCTATATCTTAAACTGGATTAAGATTTATGTTTAAGTTCTTTTCTCTAATGATTTATCTGCCCTACTTAATCTATTTGAAAGACCATACAAGTCTATATTAGAGTCTATTTTCTGTAGACATGGTCAAGGTTCTTTCTTCTATTGAATTCAAGGATATTTAAAGTTAAAGGCCCTGATGGACTCTGTAACATCCCAAGGTGTACAGGGAACTAGAAACCTTCAATGAGAAATATTAAAAGTCACAATCTCACACTTGAGCAAGAAGCAAAATGTATTATTCCGGAAGTCTACACATAGTGTCTGGGTAAGTTGAGAACTTTCCAGGAGTTTCTTCATGCTTGGTGGAAAACAGAGAAACCAGAATTCTAAAGAGAGATTCGAATTTTATGGAGTTCCCCTCAGGTTCCCTACCTATTCATTGGCTCTTTGTATCAAAAGATGACACATGTCCAGGGGATAAAACATATGCTGGCCACTCTTTCACTACCATTAAATTTGAAGGGAAAATTTAGATCTTCTTAGTGTTTGCTGTTTTATTTCACTGTTGAGATTATGATGTGATTGTGATTTCTGCTTGATATGGAGACTCCCAAACATCATTGAAGAACCCAGGGTTTATCATCATGGAGTTTGTCACCTATAGTGATGGATATTTTAGCTTTTGTTTTAGTTTCTACAAGTATATCAAAATAAAATCAAACTGGAAAGGACCCAATATAAATGAGATATTTCTGAGTCCCCATATCAAGGGAAAATAAGCATATCATAATATCAAAAGTGAAAATCCCAGCAAACACTAAGCAGATCAAAATTATCCCCTCAACTTTAAGGAAAGTGAAAGAATAGCAGGGTATGTTGTGTCCCCTGGACATGTGAAATGGTCTCATATAAAGAATCAATGAAGAGGTACGGAAACTGAGGGGAGCTCCATAAAATTTGAATCTATATTTAGAATTCTGGTTTCTCTGTTTTCCACCAAGCATGAAGTTACGAACCTCCGATAAAGGTCCCAAATTACCCAGACACTATATATAGACACCTTGAGTATTACATTTTGTTTCTTGGTAAAAATGGCCACCATTGCAAGTATGAGTCTGTAACCTCTAATGTTTCTCATTCTAGAATTCTATATCCCTGTATACCTTAGGAAATCAAACAGTCCATCAGGGACTCAAACTTCACATATACTTGCATTTCAGTAGTAGAAAGAACCTTGACCATGTCTATAGAATATAGACTTTACTATAGACTTGTATAGCCCTTCAAACTGATTATGTAGGACAGATATATTAGAGAAAAGCACCTTCCACATGAATCTTAATCCAGTATAAGAAATAGCTTGAAGACAGGTGGTAGTGGCACATGCCTTTATTCCAAGCATTTGGGAGAGAGATATAGGTGGATCTCTGTGAAGTTGAGACCATCCTGGTCTACAACAGCTATTTCAAAGACAGCCTCCAAAGCCACAGAGAAAACTTGTTTCAAAAAAATACATAACATAAAAAATGAAATATCTTGAATTCTTACACAATGTACGTAAAACTGGAAACCTCAAATCTTGAGGCATATTTCTTAGGCATAATTTATTCCTCCAAGATTACTTCTTAAGAAAGAGGATATCCACCAATGAAAGCATTTAAGTAATTTTTTCTCAGACAGTATTCAGTGATATTATATGCTGTTGACTGAGTTATTGTTCCAGTTACAAATATATTGTGTATGTCCTTGTCCATGGGCTGATTGGAGACACCGACAACCTTGTGAATGTTAAAGGCTGTACAGAACACATGTGTTGGATAGTAAATTACTCTAAGAAAACTGTGCTTCTTAGCTGTTCTCAAATTGTTCTTCCCATGTTATGAAGAGAAAGAATCCCAATTTCTTCCCATTGTGATTGTCAGGCACAAATAATGATATTAAGTTATGATACAAAAAGTAACACAATCCCACACCAACATGACCTCACATTACAACTTTCTTTGCTTTCTCCTTTGCACCTATGTCTATCAGTAATTTTAAGCATTTTCTTTTGTATATTCTATCTCAAAGTTTTTATACAGCTTCAGGAAAACACACATGTATGTGAAGGCATAAACCAAAAGCATGCTCAATTACACAACAATGTCCCTTGTTCAACTATGTTTAAAGCAATATTACTCAAAGTAGCCAGATCTTGGAAACAAACGTAATGCCCTTCAACTGATGAATGGGTAAAGAAAATATGTTACATTTACCCAATGGAATACTAATCATCCAAAATGACATCTCAAAACTTGAAGGCAAATGCACAGAACCAGAAAATTCATTCATGAGTGAGGTTTCCAATAAACAAAATAATAATATCTACCCACAAATATTTGGATATCAGACATAAAGCAAAATATACACCTAACCTGCAATCCAAAACCCTGGACAAGATACATACCTCTTGCAGAACCAGATGGAAGCAGATGCAGAAATCCACCACTAACCATTTGGGTAAGTTGGGAACTTTCCTGCAGTTTCATACTTCATTCTTGGTGGAAAACAGACAAACCAGAATTCTAAAGAGAGATTAAAATTTTATGGAGCCCCTCTTAGTATTCCTACCTATTCATTGGCTCTTTAAATCAACCCATTCAACATGTCCAGGGGACATTTTATATATGCAAAGGATGTACATTCATACTACATAGACATCTGTACAGCTATGATTATAAGAGCAGTATTTGTAATAGGATAACCTGGAAACAACCATAATGTTGCTCAACTAAAAAATAGATAAATACAATTAATCTGTGGAGGACTACTCATTGGAAAAAACACAAGGCACAAGTCTCTCTCTGGCTTTAACTGTTTTTACTTCTGCTGCCCCAAAGTAACATATTATGGCTTCAGTCTAGTACACATGTAAGTAAATGCATCACTATACTATTCTAGTTGATTGCTGTCTACATAGGTACATTCTATATGCTGAAGTTCCCTAAATGGAAACAACCCTAACTTTCTTTTTTGTAAATGTTTAAGGCTTCTTGGTGTTTCACTCACTCATTTTGGTACATTAGTTGTATTTTGGGCTTTATTTTTCTACATGAAGCTACTGTTTAAAAAAATGAGATAAGTCTATGAAATTTAAATTTTACTGGGATGTATCTTAAATGAAAACAAACATTTAAAGTCTGAAATTTCTATTTCAAATTATCAAAATATTTATACAAAGCAGTCCATCCTCCAAGCAGTTTCTAGTGGTAAAGATTCCTTTATCAAAGGGTGTTTTCTCTAATTCTTTGTTCTTTAGATGTGAAACTCAAACCTACTGAGTTAGAAGTGGTGACAATCAGGCTGGAGGACCCCGAGTGATACTTCCCTACACAGTATTTCTCAGCTGACATCCAGCTTCCCGTATAGATCTGACACTAATCTGTAGTCACTTATGTTCTTAAGGTAAGTCATTAAAGGCAACTTTTGTCTGCGGAAACATACAAAATAGTCAGACATCCCTTCAAGGTTCAGAGATCTTGAATTTATCGCATTTAAAATGTTTTATTAAAAAGCTTTCCATCACAGAGAAAGGCCACCTGCTGGCCCCACCCAATTTCCTCCAAGAATACTGGCGGGCAATGAAGAATCTCCACAGCAACACTGCCTTTCACCTCAACTGCTCCAATGGACTCTATACATCCTGGACAAGAGGAAAGTGGAATATAATTTCCCTATTCTGCTTGGGCCAACTCAAGGCGAACCTTCCTAAAGTTGTTCTCTGATCCACAAGTCCTATTCTATCAGCAAGAAGCAGATGCCCTTAAAGCTGCTGCCCTTAACAGCCACGGAGGACCTTGGTGTTGGGTGTCCATGGGGCCAGCCAATGGGTCTCTCTCACTCTGTCATCGTGGACTTAGGTAAAATTTTATCTCCTGTACTGATTAATTCAAGGGTATTTCCCACTTTGGCTTCTAATAGGTTCAGTGTAGCTGGATTTATGTTGAGATCTTTGATCCATTTTGACTTAAGTTTTGTGCAAGGTGATAGGCTTGGATCTAACTACAGTCTTCTACATGTCTGCAACCAGTTATGCCAGCACCATTTGTTGAAGATGTTCTCTTTGTTCTATCGTATAAATTTGGATGGTTTGTCAAAAATCAAGTGTTATTAGGTGTATGGGGTAATATCAGGGTTTAGAATATATCACTTTCATAAATTAATATTTCACTTGTTTAAACAAAACATAAGAGACAGTAGGCCTTAATGGATATTACTTGAACATAATGTTTATAAAATACTTAGGCAATTGAATCACAAGATCATATTTCATATGATCAAAATATTAATCAAATATATTCAATTGGTGTAAATATGAACAAAATACATTTTATACAATGCCATGTTAATATACCAATAATTAAAAATTTTTGCAACATTAAAAAAAACACTTTTAGCCATTGTTTTAAAAGTATTTATATTTTAAGAGTTTAAAGTCTTTTAAAACTTTTATGCATGAGAGAGCATACAAGTTTTATTAAAAAATCAGAAGTCTGAATATATCCATATGCATATATATGATAAATGGGCTGTGAAAAAAATTAGAGAATAATATCCCTTCCCAATAACCACAAACATAAGAAAGTATCTTCTGGTACCACTAGCTGAACAAGTCATGTATTAAAGAAAATTCAATTCCCAAGAAGGAAATTTAAAGAGATACCAGAAATTTGAAAGATGCCCCCATGCTCTTGCATAGATAGGATCAAAACACTAAAAATGGAAATCTTTTCAAATGCAATCTATGGATTCAATGCAATCTTCAACAAATTTCCAGCACTCTTCTTTACAGATCTTGAAAGAATAATAATCAATTATTTGTGGAATAACAAAAAAAAAAACATGTTATGAAATGAAATCCTGACCAATAAAGGAACTAAAATAGGTGATTGATCCTTTGTTTCATGGTCCACTATAGAACTACAGTAATGAAAGGAGCTTGATATTGGCACAAAAACTTACAGGTAGACCAAAGTGTTTTAATACATGTCCCCTATATTAAACACACACTTCCAAAACCCTGATTTTTGACAAAGAAGAAAAATCATTCAATGGATAAACGAAAGTATCTTTAAAATGGAGCTGGCATAACTGGATCCTAACATGTAGATTTGCACATAGATCCCTATCCATTACCATACACAAACATGAGTCCACATGGATCAAGAACTAAATGTAAAACCAGTCACACTGAACAACGTAGAAAATAAATTTGGAAGTATAATTGAATGCAGTGGCACAAGAGACCACTTGTTTAACATAAAACCAGTAGCACAGAAACTGAGACTGAGAATTAATACATAGGAATTCCTTAAACTGAGAAGCTTCTGTAAGGCAATGGATATAGCAAACCAGACAAAAGGGCAGCCTACAGAATGTGAAAAGATCTTCAATAACCCCAATTCTGACAGAGGCCTGATATCGATAATATAAAAAACTCAAGAAGATAGTAACCAAAAGAAAAAGTTTTCCAGTTAAAATGGGGTACCAAACTAAATAGAGAATTCTCAACAGAGAAATGGCAAATGGTCAAAAGGCACTTAAGGAATTGTTCAACATCCTTAGGCATCAGGGCAATGAGGACCAAGACAATGCTGAGATACCATTGTACCTGTTGGAATGGCTAAAATAAAAACACCAATGACTGCTAATACAGGGGTGGATGTGGAGAATGGGGAACACTCCTTCATTGCTGGTAATAATGAAAATTTATACAGTCACTTGAATTTAATCAGGTAGTTTCTCACAAAAATGGTAAAGAATCTACCACAAGATCCAACAATTCCAGTCTTAGGTATATAAACAAATGATGCATATTGATACCACAAGGGTGTCTGTTCAACTGTGTTCATAGAAGCAGTATTTGTAACAGCCAGAGTCTGCAATGCAAGCAAACTCTATGCCCTTCAGTACAAGAATGGATAAAAAAATGCCAAAAATATAATCAATATAGTACTTCTCTGCAGTAAAAAATAGCACCTTGAAATTTGCAGCCAAATGGATGTAAAAAGAATAAAGCATGCTGAGTGAGGTAACCCAGACACATAAAGAGGAACATGGTATGTAGTCACTCATAAGTAGATAATATATAGAGAGCAAAGGATAACCAGCCTACAATCTATGACCACACTGAAGCTAGGAAACAAATAGGACTCTAACAGAGACATACATTGATCCCCTGAGAAAGGGAAAATGAGAAGGTCTCCTGAGTATATTGGGGGCATGAAAGGAGGGAGGAGGGACATCGGAGAAAAGGGAGGAGAGAAGGGGAAGATGGGAATGGAAGTGATCAGTAAGATCAAGTTGGAGCAAGGACAGAGAAGAACAAGGAAATTTACACTATGATAGAAGAAGCCATTATGGGATTAAAAAGAAAATATGCAATAAGGAAATTCTGAGGAAACTATAAGGATGACATCAACTAAGAATCTAATAGCTAGTTTAGAGGGTATCTTAAATGTCATTTCCTTGTACTGATATTAATGAATATTTTAAAGGCAAGAATAGCCCCTTCATCCAGTACTTGATTGAAGCAGAAGCAGACATTCACAGGTTAGCACTGAGCCTAAATCCTTAATTCCATTTGCAGAGAGAGGAGTGATAAGCAAAGGTGTCAAGACAATGTTGGAGAAACACCAGAAACAGCTTTCCTGGGCAAATGAGAGCTCACAGACTCCATAGTGACATCTGGGTAACCTGTATAACCCGAAGCAGACCCTCAAAGATGGAAGTTAATTTGGAGACCGTAACATCTTTTGGGGTCACTGGAAGTGGGACCAGTATTTAACTTTATTGCATGAAATGGCTTTTTGAAGAACTTTGAATATGCACGTGTACATTTTCAACCTAGATATAGGAGGAAGGGACTTGTGACTGCCTAAAATAATGTGGAAGAGTTTGACGAGTTAAAAATTTTAAAGATAACCACTTGGCTGCTGATATTTCATGGCAGGAATTGTATAACATAAAATTGTTTAACTTACTATTTTCTAAACTTAAAAAAATACAGAAACAAGAAGAATATAACAACATTAGAAACAACAACAAGGTCATGTTCATATTTTATGTCATCTTGGAGAGGTTAGGCAGCAATTTTAATGCCATGATGTAGCTGTCACTTTAATATTCTGTGTGGATCCTCAGGCTGCATGCAAAATATTGAGCTTGCTACATAATGAAAATTTGAATGGAAGCTTTAGATTTGGTATCCAGACACTAGGTGAACTTATATGGTTCTGCTGCCACAAAATAGAGCAGAACAATGTTATCTTGATGAGAATTAGAAGGTCTCAATTTCCTTTGGTCACACCAGGCTGAGAAGAAGGTCTGAGATCTCCTTGATGAGAAGAAAATAGAGGTCAACTTGGATAGAGATTGGGGGATAGAGACCATTCTATGAGAAAGTTCGAAAGCCTCAAGATGAAAGCATGTGATTTGGGGGCCCAATAAATTGAAGATGTATATTTGAGACACAATGAATTGAGGAGGCAGATTGGAATCCCCATATGTAATGGTTCAATATAACCCAGTCTCAGCCAGGGAGGTCGTGGGATCAGGAAGTCAGAGGAGTTAGATCATCAGAAGTACTAGAGAATTCAGATATTTTTCACACCTTCCTAGAATATAGGAAGTGCACACAGACTCCATTGACAATTAGATCTCTTCCTTAAGTTTATTCAGCTGTTCAGACATATGTATGAATGTTGGGAACCAAACCAGTTTTTCCAACATAAGTTAAGAAAATTCAGGACTGGGCCCTACTTGAAAATTCTTGGCCCTGGAACATTAAGATACAATGTTCTGAGTGTCAATTGTGGTGAATGGAATGACCGGTATCTCCATTTCGTTGGGAACAAGCTGATGACCACGAATCAGATGACAAGTAAATGCCTTTTGTGAAAAAAGCTCATCTGATGACCATTCAGCATTAAAATGCAGCAGCATATTGGCCCTTGAGTTAAAATGACACCCTATTAGATAATATTGAAAATCTGTTTCCCAAAGAATACATAGAATTTATGAGACTGCTTTTTGCATTTAGGACTGTTAACTTTTTTATGAAAGCAAGCATATATGCTGTCATTTTTAGTAGGGAATGCATTCTTAAATTAATTTTGGGGGAAGATAGTTGGAAGGACAAAGGATAAGAGAGCATATTCTTGGAAATTTTTTTTGTGAAATCACATTTTGATTGATTTTGGAGCACCTAAGGAAATTTGTAATGCCTTAAGAGAAGTGTGTGTACCCAATGGTCCCATATTTACAAGAAGATGATTAGACATCTCCATGGTGTGACTTGTAAATACTTCAGCCTCATTGGTGAGATATAAATAGGCCTATTGTGCAGAAGAAGAATTTTGTAACCTTTAATGGGTAGTTACCCTTTTAGATAATACTGATTGGTCTATTTCCCAAAGAATACATAGAATTTATGAGCCTGCTCTGTGCATTGAAGACTGTTAACTTTTTATGAAATGAAGCATATCTGCAGTCATTTTTAGTAGGGAAAAGCCTTCTCTACTTAAGGTTGGGGGAAGATAGTTGGAAGTTCAAAGGGTAAAAGAGTATATTCTTGGATCCCTTTGGTGAAACCATACTTCCAATCATTTTGGA
The DNA here is from genome assembly GCF_003668045.3 of Cricetulus griseus. Classification (NCBI taxonomy): domain Eukaryota; kingdom Metazoa; phylum Chordata; class Mammalia; order Rodentia; family Cricetidae; genus Cricetulus; species Cricetulus griseus. The sequence goes on along the minus strand of NW_023277153.1, from coordinate 146,101 downwards.
GAACCTAAGGAGGTTTTTTAATGCCTTCAGAGTAGTGTATATATCCAACCTTCAAAAATTTACGAAAAGAGGATGTGTCATCTCCCACATCGTGATTTGTAAATACTTCAGTGTCATTGGTGAGATATGTCTAGGCTTATTGTGCACGTGTTAATTTCTTATGCTTTAATGGGTAGTTATACATCAGAGACCTGGCTGGTTACAAGAAATCAGAATACTTTGTTATTTAAGTTGAACTTTTAAGTCCATATTGTACAGACAGGAAAAACTGAATGTAAACTGGGCAATGTAAGTTGAGGTTCTGGATACATTTAAAAGAAATTGTCAGGGTAATTCATAAAGTAGAGGAAGACCAATGCACTGCATCATATTCCAATAGAGCATTGAGGTGATAATAGATCCATCTTCCAAATGTTCAATGCATGTAGGACACCAGTCTCAGAATATCCTCTATGAAGATGTTGACATTTGAAGTGTTGTTGACGATCCTGTGTGTTAGAAGGGTAGGTGAATAGCCACTCTGTCAGTGGGAGTACATCTGCACTATCCTCCTGAAGAGCATGAAATTATGAACCTACCTTCCTGTGCAAGCTAATCAAAGGAATATGCATTAGGTCACTTGAAAGAAAGGGAAAGAAGTAAGAGAACTTTTTAGAAGGTGTAATACTTTAAGCCCCAAGCTTTGAAGACCATCATTTTTTTGTGAAACTCTTGGTAGAGCAAGTGCATTATTCTCAAATTGTGCTTACAGATAAGCAATTGGTTCCTTAAAGTAAGAAGTCAAAATTCTCATGATCATTTCATAAAAAGAGCAATTCATGAGGTCGACTATATTCAAAGTAACAATGTGCCATCAGGGTGCCCAAATGGAGAAGATCTGAATGATGGTCTTTCCTGAAGTGGCAATTTTCACCATTATTAATGGGGCAGATAGCGAGAACATTTTTAATAGAGGAAATCTAATGCCAAGTATAAGTCAAAATTACTTACCCTATTTGTCATTGATGAAGGACATACATTACTTGTGAGGAAGAAAACTACTATCAACTTAGGATAAGGTTGAATTTCTCCCTGTGAAGTCTAAAATAGAGAAGTGTCACAACACTGCTTCTTCATCTAGTATTTCTTCACAAATTAGGATATTCATGACTTTAGGGAATTTAGAAGACCACAAGTATCAATCCACTTTAGTGTTATTGAACAGCTGGTGCTCCTGTATCAACCATACTGGCTCCTTAGTTTTGTGTTCAACGACCTAGTTCGGAGTATAAATGAAAACTGCAATGTTTCTTGTGACTGAATTGCTGGCAATGGCCTCCAATCCTTGATATGCTCACTATGATTGGTGTCTGTGAACTCTAACTAGAGTGGATTCCAGTGGTGAGAACTTACAACTAGGATGTGAATTTACTACGCAAAGAATGTCTGAAACTTACCTCATGAGTCAGTTAAAATTGGATTAAACTGCATTATAGCACACAGAAAATATTCTTGAAAAAATTCTCAGAAGGGAATTGTGTAAGGCAGAGTCAAAGAAAGCAAAGTACTAGGCCATCTTGTAGCGATACAAAGTGTTGCAAGCCAAATTTTAATGTGCGAAGGAAAAGGGAGATATTTGCCTCACCATGTTGCATAGCCAAATACATTACCTCTCCTTCTGTACGTCCAAATCTTCTATCCAATTTGGAAGGTGCTTATCCTTACAGATTCCATGTTAGCCTTGACATGCTCTAATCATTTATCAAAGAGGAGGGACAAAAATTGCTTTCTCTGTGGACTTTCCAACTTTAAACTAAACTACATGTTATAGAAAAAAATTTGGATTCTCACTATTTTGATTATTTACTACTGGATTCAATATGAGTACTAGGGCCTTTAAATGTCACATCAGCATAATCAAGAGTTTCAGTAATTAATAACTGTCTCTTCCAAGACACATTAGTAGTGAGACTGGAGATTTAAGGCTGTGTAGTTAGATGTTAATCATGTTTAATATCATCTTTTGGCATTAAGAAAGTTTCTGAGGTGCAGAATGGCAAATATACTAATTTAATTTTACCTTGTATAGATATTTAATTTCTAATGCAAGATTGTAATGCAAGAAATGGACTGCAATTCTCACATATACACAAAAGAATGCTTATTTCAAAGAGGAATATATAGTGACATTTTGTGGAGTGCGTTCTATATCTCCTTTGGCAGAGCGGAAACTTCTGAAACTAGCCTGGGTAAGGGAATATTTCTGAATCTCATTATTAAGTGGAGGAAACATTATATATATATATATATATATATATATATATATATATATATATATATATATATTATTTCATTATGTATAAATTCAATTCACACTTGACAGTAGTGAAAATCCTATGTTACGTTGATTACTGGGAGAATATGTGGGCCCTGCCTTATTAGCTTCTCATTGTGCCCCCCAGCTACTGATATGCATACAATTAATCAAAAGTTTGTGAGTCCAGAAAGAATTCAGAATATTATCCTGAAGTACAGTTGGTATTGTGAGTAGTGATTCTTCCACAAGAATTTCTTTTTCTCTATAACTGATACCAAATTTTCAAGTGCATTTACTGGCTTCTAGACAGATAAATCCATGTCTACATTTTATTCCTTGCAATATGTTCATCCATATAGAGTGATCCCATCTGTTTCAAGATGAAGTTTCTGATTTTCTCAGATGGGGATACTCTTGTGTGCAATGAAAAGTGACCATATTCTGAAAGGTCAACTAGAGATCAGAGGGGTAACTCTGAAGTGTCTTTGAAAACATGATTGCTTGAGATACTCACTTGCCAATGAAAAACATTTGGAGTTTTCTATTACCAGATAATTTTGCCCAAAACCACCTTATACAATATAGAATATCTGGAGCATACTGATTTGCAAGCGATGTATTATAAGCATTCTAATCTATCCTGTTGTCTCGAAGTACCCAATTTTTTTTCTACAGAGGAAGACTCATAGGTCTCCCTTCACTTTAGTCCCTGTTACTGAGTAGTAAAATGATTTATACCCAATTGTACAAATGGACAAGTGTGAGGTCCATGGAAGACAAAAATAAAATCCCATTGTTATAAAGGAAACAAGTCAAAAGCAGGCTTTGGTCTAAAAACTGTGTATTAAGTCTTATAAAAAAATGCAAAGTATGGAGTAATAATGGAAGAATGGGAGTCCTTGACACCTTCTATGAGAGAAAAAACTATGAGACCCTCTTAAACAGAAGTGAATTTCAGAATCCCCTTGTGTAGTAGGGGGTAGAAATCATAATTCCCTGACTTAAAAGGGATTACCATTAGAGGAATTTCACATTTATCATCAATTTTTTGAAACACTATTTCAGATGTTAGTAATTCCACATGTTGTCTTCAATCTTGGGAATATGAACTAGCATTCAAATGCTGTTTGTAACAGCATGAATGATGCAGTCTTAGAAGTTTGCTTCCTCAATTTTAGCCATTTAGATCTAGGTGTTTATGGCAGAATTCTCAATTTCTGATAACTCGCTAAAGAGAGATGACATGAATTTTCAACTCAGGTTGCAAATACTAGGTTCTGGCATATTTAGGTTAGACATAATTCAGAGAGGTAGTCTCTAATATATCAACATCTCTAATTAAAATATCAGACTACTTGAGTCATAAAACAAAGGCCAAGGGGACTATTCCTTTGTTAGAGAACATGTTGCACCTAGTACATAAGACAAGGGATACCCGACAATCCCTCAGAAAAAAAAGACTCAATCTGCATAATTCATACTTGGCTGTTCCTGGAATTCAATGTCAGATTCAAAAATTATTTTATACTGGAACAGCAGTTCTCAAAATGTGAGCCAAAATTATTAGATGGATCACTTATCACATTTTCTTAATATCAGCTATTTATATTCTAGCTTACTAGAGCTAAATTCTGAATTTTTTCGAGACAGGGTTTCTCTGTGGCCTTGGAAGTTGTCCTGGAACTAGCTCTTGTAGACAAGAATTGGTCTCAAACTCACAGAGATCCGCCTGAATCTGCCTCCCAGTTGCTGGGATTAAAGTCATGTGCCACCACTGCCCAGCCTATAGTGGAAATTCTATAGTTATGTAGTAGCCAAGAATGACTTTTATAGCTTGGGTTCTGGGCTTTCTTTGACCTTTGAAGAAATATTTGATGCTCCCTTTGTTATAGGTGGAAAGATGATATATATAGGTACATAGGATTTCTGAAAAGGAGTTGACTCATCTGTTTTAAGGAAGGGGAAGAACTTTGTGGGTCAATGATTTTCTGGTATAGGCCATGGTAAACTGGTGATGATTCATTGAGTCTTACTTAAGCCGTATTTCCTAATTTATGTCTGCTTCTCAAAAAGGATGACAACATTGGACCACGTTTGTAAGAGGGCAAATGTGTCAGCTATTCTACGTGTGTGGGCATACGTATGAGCATACTGTCAATAGGAATGTTCAGTGTTATAGTCCCTTGAATGATGTGCAAAGGCTAAGAAGTATCAGGGACAGGCCAAAATTGGTTCACTGAAGCCTCTGCAGGGGATCCACAAGCAAAGTCACTCTAGGATGATGTTATAGCCTGTCAGGTAAATTAAGACAAGATGTGGGCCTCTTCTGAGGGTGTAAGAATGTCAGTCCCCATGGTAATACCAAGGTACCATTCATCAGTTATGCTAGGTTTTAGGCCTCAATCAATTTTAAGGCATTGGCAAGAGTTTGTGGTTCATAATATTTCTGGGCAATGCCATTGTGATGTTGATGTGATCTACTGAGGCTTCCTTCTATGTTGGTTTCTGGTTTCTCTCTGCTTCTTCCAGGAGGAATGCCTGGATCCTATTTTGTAAGAGGGAAAATCAGTGATCTCTTCTTGTGTAGAGGGCATATTTGTGTATGTCCAGTCTGCAGGAATATATAGTGTTAAAGATACTTGAGTGAACTGAAGGGGCAGAAAAGATCCATAGTCAGAGAAAGATATTTCCCCAAAACCCTCTGGATATGAGGGATCATTCAGAACTCCCTCAATTTTGGAATCTGTTTGGTCCCTACCAGTAGAGAGGGAAGAATCCTGTGACTGTTCTGAGAAGATGGGAAAGTCTAGAGACCCAGATGTTGCAAAAATAATGTCAAAGTCCCATTTATCTTTTGTATTGGATGTTAGGCCTCTCTCAGCTGGTAAGGCATTCAAGGGAAGCTGTCAGTCATCAGATTTCTGGCCTGAGTAATTCTCATCAGAAAGTGATCTGTTGAGGCTTCCTTGTGCAGGGACTGCCTGTTGAATGCTGGTTTTCACAAAAGAGTATGGCCTGTGGTAGTCTTTTATAGAGGGAGAAGTTGTTAGCTCTTCCTCTTGAGAGCACATATGAGTGAAAGTCCAATCTACAGTTATGTACTCTGTTGTTGGTCTTTGGTTGAACCACACAGGCTGTACTGATCAGGGACAGAGCAAAATTGGTCCAGAGCACCCACTGAAGGAGAGGCATCATGCAGAAGTTCTCCCTTAATTTTAGATGATATCAAGGCCCCTCTAGTAGGTCTTGAAATAACCATGCCCTCTTCTGAGGCTTCAGGAATGTCCGGAGAATCAGATGCCTCCATTATAATATCAGTATAGCATGTATAAGAAGTGAATAGTGTTAGGACTCCCTCAGCTTTTTAGGCAGTGCAAGGAGTCTGCTGGTTGTATTTTTGCAACTCTTGGCTCTTTTGATCTGTTTTTGATCTACTGAGACTTCTTCTTGCTGTAGTTTCGTGATTCACACTCCTTGTCCTAGATCAGGGACCCTTGATCCCCAATTTTAAAGAGGGAGGGTGAGTGATATCTTTATCCAGGTAGGGCATATGTGTGTATGTCCAATCTGCTGGAATGGTAAGTGTTACAGGACCTTGAGTAAACTGAAACAGCCAAAAATAACCATGGCCAGCACAATATGAATCTGGAAACCCCTCTGAAGTAGTGGAATCATCCAAATAAGCTACAACAAATTTCGACAGTGTTTATGCTTTGTCAGTAAAGATAGAAGTAACCTGTTCCTCTTCTGAGAATAATGGAAGGTTTAGAGACCCAGATGTACCAAGAACAATGTGAAGGTCACTTTCATATTTCATATTGGATGTTAGGCCATCCTCAGCTGTTAAAGCAGATGTAGAAGATTTTTGGCCATTGGATTTATGCTCTGAGAAATTGGCATCACGAAGTGATCTACGGAGGCTTCCTTGTGATTTGTCAGCCTGTTGAATACTTATTTTCATAGAATAGGATGACATGGGGATCTTTTTGAAAGATGAAGAGGTTGTCAGCTCTTCCACCTGAGACGACTATGTGTGAACTTCCAGTCTACAGATTTGGACAGAGTTTTAGGCCCTAGAGTGAAGTGCAAAGGCTAAGAAGAATCACGTACAGAGCAAAATTGGTTCAGCAAAACCACTACAGGTCAGTCTTCAACAAGAACACCTCCCTCACTTGTACATTATGTTAAGGCCCCTCCAGGATACCTGGAAGTCACTTGGTTCTCTTCTGAGGATAAAGGATAGTCTGGACACTCTGGTGTCCCCATGGTAAAACCGATGATCCATTCATCAGATATGCAAGTTTTTAGGTCTCCCTCCATGGGGTATCACCAACGTCTGTCTCTTCATGTGCGGCATAGCATAGGCACACCCCTGAGTATCTAGAATGAGAGAGTAGCCCTCCAAAAGTCCATTCTTGTGCTAGGAATAAACACTGGTTCCACTGTCAGAGGCTCATAGATTGTCCAATTCACCCAACTTTGAGCACATTAAGAAGGGCTTATTTGGTACTATGATGGTTCCCCAGTTGTCAGAATGGAGTGGGTGAGCTACAACTTGGTCATATCAGCTGATTCTGTGGGATTTTCCAGCCTGGCATTGACAAATTTGTTTATCATTCTTTCCTTTCTGAAACTGGATTCCAGGGGATCAGGTAATTATTTAGCTTTGCATATATTCTTCTGCTTCCATCAGGTACTTGATGAAGGCTATAGGATGGCATATTAAGTAGTCATCAATCACATTATAGGGTAAGGGTATTGAAGGTATTTCTTAGAGTGTTAGTTTGGATTATCCTTGTGGAACACTGGACTTTTGCCTAGTGACATATTTCTCTTTAAACCTATAATTTATGCCTCTATTAAGGTGTCTCTTTTATTGCCCTCAACTATTCTTCCCCCTCTTCAATCTAACTAATCCATCATCTTCTCCTAAACCATCCTTTTCTCCCCACACTTTATCCTACCTACTTCCACCTTCCCCAATCTTCAGGAGATCTTGTGCCTATCACCTGCTCTGAGGAAGCATGTATGTCTCTCTTAGGGTCCTACTAGATCCTAGCTTCTATGGAGTTATGGATTGTAGGCTGCTTATCACTTGCTCTATGTCTAATATCCATACATTAGTGAGTATATAACATGCTTTTCTTTCTGTGTATGGGTTACCTCACTCAGGATGGTTTCTTCTATTTCCATCCATTTGTTTCTTTGGTTGAGCAATATCTCTAGTCTCTTTTAGACATTTTAGATTTCTCCTATTGCCCAAAATAATTTCCCAATGAATTAAAGATTTGAATCTAAATGCAGCCACACTGAACCTCTTAGTAGAGATATTGGGAGGTGGCATTGAATGACTATGTATAGCAGATGCTTCCTGAAGATTACAACAGGAGCGTAGACACTCAGATTGATAATTCCATAATGGGACCTCCTGAAACTGAGGAGAATCTGTAAGTCAAATACATAGTCAATAGGACAAGACAGCAGCCAAAAGAATGGGAAAAGATATTCACCAAACCAGATGTAGCCAAGGGTTGATTTATAAAATATAAAAAGTAATGTAGAAAGTTGTTATCATAACACCAAATAATCCAATTAAAAGTGGGGTCCACAACTAAATAGAGAATACACAATAGGGTTTCACTACTTATAGAAGAGAAAATCTAATTTTAGCAGGTACTTCAAAGACTATTCTGTTAGATTAGGTAACCTCATGTCGGTTAACGGCTACAGGTGCTTTGAAATGCCCAAACATTTTGTCATAGGCTCATTTGGAGATTGAACTCCTTTGTATGTTGACATTAAACGTTGTACAATGCCACATACTTTAGGATACTAAAATCCTCAAGTGCAAAAGTGCATCTCATTTGCTCCCTGTTTTTTGGGCTCATGATTTGAGCAGAGAGATTTCTGTCACAGTTAGCTGGAAACACTTATGATCTGTCAGTCACAATCTATTACATGTTCAAATTCTTAACCAAACACACCCACTCATGACCTCACAATATATCCTATTGGAATTAGGCAGAAGACAAAATTATCTCTGTTGCTAAATGTATTTTTACATTAGCTGACCCACATTAACTTACTATGGTTTCCCTCCATTACACATGTAAGTAAATGCATCATTATGCAGTTCCTACTGATTGTTGACCACTTACATATATCCCTTATGATGCATTTACAAAAATGGAGAAAACCCTCAGTTTCTTGTACTTTTTTGTGAAGGGTTAAGGCTTCATGGTGTTTCACTCATACATTTTGATACATTATTTGTTGTACTTTTTATATTTTTGTTCCATTTTTTATTTAAACAAGAAACAAGACTGTTTTTCATGCCAATCCAAATTCCTTCTCCCTCCCTGCATCCCCTGCGCCTGAATATTGCCCTAGATATCCCATAATACTTCTGCTACCAAAGGTGAGTGAGGTCTTCCATGGGGAGGGGCCTCAGTGTCTGTCATTTCTTGGAACATGGCCTATGCCCTCACCCATAGTGTAGGTTCAGGAAGTATCCACCTATGTGGAATGGGCTACCAAAATCCATTCCTAGGATAGTGGTAAGTAATGAAATAATGCAAGAGGCCACATAGATTAACAAGACCTCCTCATTGACACCCATATGCATAGAAACTGAATCAGTTCCATGATGGATGCCCAGCAATCAGTCGGGGTGTCAAGAACTCCTCATCCATCAGGTCAGCTGTTTCTGTGAGTTTAACCAGCCTTGTCTCATGCTATGTAACTGGAAACTAGATCACTTCAGTGTTTAATTTTTGGGGTCTACTTCTACTTCCATTAGCTGGTGGATGAAGGCTCTTGGATGGCAGATAAGTTAGTCATAAACCTCATTATCAAGGGAGGGGATTTAAGGTACCTACTCCCCTGTTCCTTATTTGTTATCGTTCTTGTAGATCTGCAGACATTTTTCTACTGCCTGATTTCTATTTAAACCTGTACTTGCAATCTCTCTCATGGTATCTCTTATTTTGTTCTCCTCTAGTATTCAACCTACAAAACCAGAAGCTTCTGTAAGTCAAAGGACACAGTCAGGAATACAAAAGGCAACTCACAGTGTTGGAAAAGATATTCACCAACCCCATATCTGACAGAGGGTTGATTTCCAAAATTTAAGAAGAACTGATGAAGCTAGTTTCCAAAACACCAAATAATCCAGTTAAAAAGTCAGGTACAGAACTAAATAGAGAATTCACAATAGAGGAAACTAAAATGGATGAGAGACACATAAAAATGTGCTCAACATCCTTAGCCATCAGGGCAATGTAAGTAAAATACTTTTTACCTTTTAATAAGGATTTCATATTGTTAAAGCTTTATAGTAATGGAAAGAACATTCAGGGCAAAAAGGAGGTTTTGTTGTCCAGACAATCAGATGGAGAAATTTATAATCACATAAAAAAACTAAAAGCTATACAAAATTAACTATTCACAATAGATGACTGTGGCCCCTACTCTTAAACTTGATCTCAGATAATTTGGGATCCTTGGAAAGAATATTTTAGGGAGGCCATAAATATCAAGGGACACTCGATGTGAGTGCGTAGCTGGGATATCAGTTCTCTGCTGAGAATGTATGAAGGGGACACAGAGAATTTCCTTCCTTATAGTTTAAACCATATAGAATACAGGCTTGTTATACTTGCTTTCTTGTTATATCTGCCCACCAAATGACCTGGGAGGCTGTGCTTTCTTTTTTCTCCTGTTAAACAATTTCGGAGTTCTTCACACCTATCCTGGAATCTGTGGTCTTGACTTCGACCCATATTCTTTAAACCACGATAGGCTTCAATGACAGAAGGCTCACCTTAATGCATGCTGATGTCTAAGGATGTACAATGGATATTGTTTGGGGAAGAGTAAAATATCCAATGATATCACTGTATTTGAGCTTCATGTGGCTTATTTGACCAATTATCTGGTTTTAAGTGTTTGTCAATGTTTGTACAGTGACATATGCCTTGGCAAACAGGCAGGCATAGGTAAAAGGAAATATAGACAACAAAGTTGGCACCCATGCTCACATATATTACTTGTAAAGGCACCAAGAAGTGATGTTTTTCCCTAGATTCCTAGTAGATGTGTTTGGTGAATACATTTTATAACTCAAGGAGTTTCCATTCCCTACGTCAGAAGCCTACAGAGGCATCTTGATTAATATAGAGAATTTTAGAGGGATACCTAGAAAAATACTACCGCCCTTGTGGCAGGAGCCATTATATATTATTTCTATATAAACCTCAATCTATGAAAGTTCTGTTGTTGATAATGTCTTTGATTCATGTGGGTAATTTTGGAGGTCTCTCTCTTACTCACCTTCCACCAATCCCCAACCAGCCCCCTCACTATATCCCCTCCTTTTCCCCAAGGAGGGCAAGTCCCTCTTTGGGGTTTCTCCAAAGTCTGTCATATCACTCTGTGCATGGCCTAGGCCCACCCCCATGTGTCCAGGCTGAGAGAGCTTCCCCCCACATGGAATGGGCCCTCAAATTCCCTTCATACTCCAGGGATAAATACTCATCCACCACCAGGTAACCTATAGAGTTCTGAGTCACCTTCATTGACATACATGTTTAGAGGACTGGATTAGTCACTTGGTGGCCTCCCAGATATCTGTCTGGGGTCCATGTGCTACCCATGTGTTCAGGTCAGCTCTTTCTGTGGGTGACAATCAGCCCAGATTGTCAGTATGTGTCATTCTTGTAGATCTTTGGAAATCTGCCTAGTGTCAGATCTCTCATTGAACCTATAATGGCTCCCTCTCTTATGGTGTCTCTCATCCTGTTCTCCTCCATTCTTCCCCTGAATCAAACATTCTGCCTCTCCATTTCCTCCTCTCCATTCCCCTTTGCCCACTCTCATTCTGACACCTCCTTCTCCCCTACTCTCATACCCCAATTAGCTCATGAGATACTGCCCCTTCCATTTCTCCACACTCAAAACAATTTTTCTTAGAGTACTTCATTTTTCCTAGTTCCTTTAGTGATATGGATTGCAGGCTGGTAATCTTTTTCTCTATGTCTAAAATTCATACAAGTGTAAGTATATACCTTGTTTGTCTTTTTGTGACTGTGTTACCTAACTTAGTATGGTTTCTTCTAGTTCCATCCATAACCCTTTGAATTTCAAGATTCCATTGTTATTTTTTTCTGGTGAGTAGTACTCTAGTGTGTAAATGTACCACATCTTCTCTACCCATTCTTCAGTGGAGGGGCATCTAGGTTGCTTCCAGGCTGTGGATATCACAAACATCACTGCTAGGAATGTAGTTGAACATATGCCCTTGTTGTATGAATGTGCATTCTTTGGGTATATGCCCAAGAGAGGGATTTCTGGATCTTGAGGTAGACTGATTCCCATTTTCCTGAGAAACCACAATACTGATTTCCAAAGTGCTCTTACATGTTTGCACTCCCAGGAGCAATATAGCTGTGTTCCTTATTTTCCACATCATATCCAGCATAGACTTTCATTTGTTTTTTTATAACCATTATGAGCTATGTAAGATGGTATCTCAGAGTTATCTTGGTTTGCATTTCCCAGATGGATAAGCATTTTGAGGACATTCTTAAGTGTCTTTCAGCCATTTTAGATTCCTCTAATGAGAATTATTTAATGAGTTCTACACTCCAATTTTTAATTTCATCGATGGGTGTTTTGGTAGCTAGATTCTTGAGTTCATTGTATATTTTGGATATCAATCCTCTGTCAGATGTTGGGGTGATGAAGACATTTTCCCATTCTGTGGGCTGTTGTTTTTTCTTACTGACTGTGTCAGTTGCCTTACAGAAGCTTCTCAGTTTCAGGAGGTCCCATTTATTAATTGTAGATCTCAATGTCTGTGATACTGCTATTAATTTCAGGTAGCAATCTCCTGTACCAATTTATTCAAGGGTATATCGCAATTTCTCTTCTAGAAGGTTCAGTGTGGCTGGATTCAAGTTGACTTCTTTGATACATTTAGACTGAAGTTTTGTGCATTGCTCAAACACTATCTTAAAGAATTAGCTGCCCATTATGCTAACTGTGATCAGAGAGTATCTGAAAATCACAGGTTCTGTAATATGGAAATTCATGGATGGCAGACTTTCTAAATTTTCACCTGACAAATCTTGTAACAATTGATGCAGGTTTGAGGTAAAATACATCAAATTTTAAATGATTCAGTTACATCATATTATAAGTTTGTGAGCTAAATAAGCCAAAAAATGAAAATTTGAGAAATGAAAATCTTCGTATTTCACCAGTTTTAACAATCATTCATTCCGTCGTGCTAATGTTCTGGTTAAGAAAATACATATAAATAATTTAAAAAAGACCTGTGCATACGTTCACACTTCATTAATCTCAGTATTTTAGATGTGAAGGCATAGGGATTAATGGGAGTTTGAGGCCTATCTGGTCTATATATTGGGTTTCAGGAATGCCAAGCCTACTCACAAAACTAAAGCAATATAATGAAAATAATGATAATGCAATAATGGTAAGATACTAATAACAATGCAAATGATACATAATGATTTGATGTGCACTGTATTGGCAAATGATTAAAATCCCAGCTCTGGGAAATGGGTAAAGCAAGAGAGTCTGATGAAGGAGTCTTTGTCAAACTTTGATTATCTCTGAGATAAATTGTAACAAATGCATGTGATAACTAATTTTGCAGAATGAGGCCACAAGAATGTCAATGAAGGACTCATTACTGGAGAACACAGGATACCAATTATGGGAAATTTGAACTTTGAACTTTATTTATTGGGACTTTGTTACAAGGATGGCAGGAGTCGGAGAAGGGGAAGAACCTGAGCTCTGTTGCATGTTGAGATGGTGGAAAGCATGTTTTTAGTGAAAGTTTAGTAAGAAATTTTCTCAAAAAAAGCAAGGATTTGAGATTTAAATCAGAAATGAGACTTGGTTGTCTGCTGAGCAGTATGATCATTGGTCATAACTGGCCTCAAAGTTTTGGCTGTATATTGATCTTTTCTTGGAAAATAAAAAAAAATGTGGAGGAGAGAAGAAAAGGAGAAGATGAAGGGGGAAGTGAAGTAGGGAGAGGGAGATAGAAGGAAAGAAAGAAAGAAAGAATGAGAAAGAAAAGGAGGGAGGGGTCTCTGAGGTTGAAATTTGTGCCAAATGGCTGCATACTCTATTCTCTGTCCACTGTAGGTGTCAGTGGGAGGATGTGATGGTCCAGGCAGTCATTGCCATGAGAGGGAGATGCAGTATCAATAAAACAAATTACATGCTGTATTATCAAGTATTACCTTCAATAAAATGTGTAATTTCATAAAATGGCGTTATAACTAAAAAGAGTTTTTCAATCTTTACAAAGTGTTTCTAAAAGTACTTGTTAAGTTTGAAATAAGTCACGACATTTAAACCTATAATTAACAAGTGTTGCAAACATCATTGAAAAATGTCCCAAATCTGTCTCTTTGCCAAATTTCTTTCATTTTGAGAGGAACATATGTAATTATTAATATTCCACACTAAGGCCATGTTAGGTATAAATTAGCCTGTTAAATAAACCATGATCAAGTTATGAAATGATTACAGTTATTAATCTCCTTTGCCTGTGAAACAGAATATATTTTGATTTTATAAATAATTTCTCATTTACTCAATGACAGAAAAGTTTCACAAATATTCCATCTTCTGGGTTTTCAATTTTCAGAAGTAATCTTTATGTTAGAAATGTAATACAGAAAACAATCCCTGTTTTCTGTTGTTGTTTAGAATTTTATACAGGTGTAAAAACTTGCTTGTTATATTGCTAGTTATAATTATCATTTGTAAATATAATTATCTTTTAGTGATATAGGAGAAATAAAATCCTTCATTTTCTGACTTTCTGATTTTGTCTCTGTGTTTGCACTGTAGTTTATACTTCATCCAAATTACTGTTCAGTTATTAACCTCCTTTTTTATTTTGTACATGTGTGTAGGTACAGATTTCTTTTTATGTGTACACATATATAGGCCTGAAGTCAGTCACATGTGCATTTCCTGAAGAGCTGTCCACTTTGTGTTTTGTGACTTTCAATAAGCACTGGGAAACATTGAGAAAGCTAGGACATCTGTCACTCAAGAAATAGGAACTTTCCTGTCTCTGTCACCCCAGGTCTATGATAATAATTGTTTTTCCCCAATCCCAGTGATTTTCATTGTATTTTGGCAATGAACTTTATGCACAGAGATTTCTAGGCAGTATATTAAAATTTTTTAAATGATACAATAATTCTTTATTTGTTATTTAACAGTAAAATTGTTCTTCCTTCTTTGTGTTTATTTGAGCTTGGATTTCTCTATGTTTGTCTGAGGATATTAAGCTGTGTGCTTTTTTCATCTTTAAATTTCTAATCTCCTTAATTTTGGTTGTTATTTGTAACTTCCAACCTTCTTTGTACTTACAAAATTTGGTTGATCCAGTGATAAAAAAGTACTCTTTGGCATGATTTCCATGAAAAAGAGAGTTGTATTTGCTCGTTGAGTGAAATTTTTAAGTGTTTTAAATAAAAAGATCAAACTTATGTCCTTTAAAATCTATGAAGTGTATGTTCTAGATAGTGGCTTTTTCTCTTATTGCTATATAATATATTTGCTTTATTTTATCTCTATTTTGTATGGTCTCCATTCATTATTCTACACACACACACACACACACACACACACACACACACACACACACACAAACACACACACACACAATTTGTCTTCAAGTTTAGCATGTTACTTTTTACTTGTGTCATTGTACATAGAAAAATATTCTGTTTTCAATAATATCAGTTACATTTTACGTTATTGCTCTTAAATGCATGACCAGAATTCAAAGAAAGATATGGAGATTTGGAAAATTATCAGATATTTAGAGTCTTACGTCAGAGAAAGCATGACTGCAGGAGCACATACCATGTATAATGGCATATGACATCTGCAATCAGGAGTCAGAGACATGAGTGATATTTTCACCTGACATTCTTTCCTCTTTCTACTTTTTTGTGTACAAATGCTTCTTTGTTGGCAAGGTTGGCTCTGTGCAGTGGAATTCCAGGAAAGGCTAGCCACACAAACTGATTATGGAATTGAATACACTGGGTTTCCAATGGAAGGTGGGGTTTCAATGAGTCTACCAGAACCAAGATAAATGATAATTAGGTGTTTATTAGAGAAGCACTTACATAAATAAAAGTTGAGCTCTATCTATTCTAGAACATGCTGATTCTGCCCTTAAGATGCTCTAACCTCAACCAGAGAGAGGAAGTGAGAACCTCTACCTTATAAGGAGAAACAACTGAACACCTGAAGCCATACACATAGGGTGTGGTCACCACCCAAATTTCAATGAAAGCAAGATAGCACACATATAATTGTCTATTGAATGTGCCTATCTCCTTATGTGAAATTAAATAATGCTATGATAAAAAGAACAATTGTAAAATAGTTCTTGTAAGAACTAATGCAATGAATTCGTGCATTAAGATTGTATCCATCTTAAGATCCCTTTAACTTAGAGACAAACAGATATATAGGACTCCAATCCCAAATCTATCATACAGAAACATACAATTTCATTAGGTTAGAAGTAAGCTTTACCAAAATGAAAGAAGAAAGAAAAGAGTTGGAGAGTCCTTTTCTTTATGTGCATGAATGTGGGATTACATATTTAGACTAAAATAATTAAGTAAAAACTCTCTTGAAAAATTAAAACATTATGTTATGAGAAAGAGAAAAGTTTTTGAAAGTCAATAACATGTTTCTCACAAAAAAAGGTAATAATACTAGAAGGATTAAAGTTCACTACAACAGAAAATAACCTAATGTGATTAAAAATAGTTAATAGCATAACAAATTGACAGTAATTTAATACACACTTTTCCCTGATTGAGTTGCGAAGTCAAAAGGAAAGCCCCATACATAAGGTACAAAATGACAATAGATACAAATTTATTAACTTGTACTACAAACTTCTCCAGAGTTTTTCATTTTTAAATTTTCCACTGGTAACCCAAGAATATGTTACCTATAAGAAAAGAGGAAAATGTGGAACCAAAATTAAAATTAATAAAAATTTTTAAACTTAGGCCCTGAAAGGAAACTTATTATGGTGAAGTTAAATTTAACTCCTTAAATCAATAGTGCCATGCCTGGTATTGGATCCCCTGCTCTGAAAGAATGGGAGGTAACTCTCTACCTCTCCTGTTAACATTCCTTTGCTAATAGCTGGTCATAAAGAACCCCCAGCCCAGGTTATAAATGACAGACCCTGTGACCGTGTCATATCTCACTCAAATGTATCATATATATATATATATATATATATATATATATATATATTATATGTGTGTGTGTGTGTGTGTGTGTGTGTGTGTGTGTGTGTGTGTGAGTGTGTGTGTGTGTGTGTGTGTGTGTGTGTGTGTGTGTGTGCTGTACTGCTTTTGTCTGTATTTAAAACTTTGTATGACCTTAAGTGACCATGGAAACTCTGAAATTTGTGGTCTTCAAACTTAATGGTCTGCCCCTTTGAAAGGTTTACTTTTTGGCTGGGTGGAATCTCATATGCCTGCCATGCAGTGAGATATTGTCTGTCCAGCAAGAAATAAAATGAAACCTTTCCTTCTGGATCAGAGTGTCCAATCATTGTGTTAGTCTCTGAGCTCTGCAAACCAGTCATCACAAAACCATCAAACACTGTTTATAAAATCTTGTGACTGTACCTGCAGCCTTATTCCATGTGAAACTTACATCTGTTTCATTTTTTTCTCAGTACTTAAGAATGGGAACCATCACACAGGCTATATCATTAAGCATTCTTGGACACAGTTAAAGAGACATGAGAAACAACTCAACTTATGGTTGACCTGATATCCCATAATCAAGTCTGATTTCCTTAGTAACCAGAAACTCTGAATCTTGCAGTGTTACATCTTGACAATTGTGGTTTTTCCCCAGAGTTTGAGGAGGAGGCTGGGGGAGAGTGTGTGCATTCTGCATATGTTCTGGAATTCTTTATCAATTGTTACAGAAGTATCAATTACAATTCTAGGTATCAACACACCAGAATTACAGGGATACACATTCTTTGCTAAGGATGAACAATTTTTATCTGCCTCAAAAGTCTCTATGTCCTTTGTTTATCTAATTTTCCTTCTCATTAGAGGTCAAATAAAATCTCTATCACAACAGTCTATTGCTCCAATTAACAGCTCAAGAGACAATATGGATGAATCAGAAGTTGAAGTGTCACTTTTATCCCTTAATGGGACAAAGGTGCTATTTCCTTCATGGTCAAAAACAACAATGCACACCATAACCGTAATTGACATTCCTTGTTGCATCTAGCTAATCATTCAATGAGACTGCCTGAAAACATAAAATGTAGTCAATAATGTTTGCCATGCTCTCCGTGTTTGGATCCCTGCCTGGATAGAATGGATTATGTTGCTCAAAGGAAGTAAAAAGTTAAATTCCCAGTAGAAGGGGATTCATTAGGATATAAATGAGCAGGAATGTTGTGTAGGGGGAACAATAGAGGAGAACAAAATAAGAGATATCCTCAGAGAGGGAGCTACTATAGGATTAAAGTGAAATCAGGCACTAAGGAATTGTCCAGAGATCTAAAAGGATTACACAAACTAACAATCTAAACAACAGTGGAGAGGCTACCTTAAATGCCCTTCCCTGATAATGAGATTGATGACTAACTTGTATGCCATCCTAGAGCCTGATTGAATTAGAGGCAGATACCAACAGCTAAACACTGAACTGAACTGGAAAGCACGTGGATAGAAGGAGGAATGATGAGCAAAGCCAGCAAGAAGAGGTTGGGGAAAACCACAGAAACAGCTGACCTAAACAAGTGGGAGCTCTTGGTCCCCAAAACTGATCACTGGGAAATCAGCGTAAACTGATCCATATACCATGAATGTTGGTGTCAGTGATGAAGCCGTCAAAATCTATGGGGCCTCTTATAGTACATCAGTACTTATCCCTAGAATAGGAATGAGATTTTGGAGCCCATTTTACATAGAGGGAGACTACCTCTGCCTAGTGACGCATGGGAGTGCCTAAGCCGTATCCCAATGTATATGACAGACTCTGAAGACTGCGCCCCAAGGAAGGCATCATCTTCCCTGGGGAGCAGAAATGGTATGGGTCAGATAGTTTGTTAGCGGGGGCCAAGGGAGTAGGAGATGGCTAGGGAACTAGGATTGACATGTCAATCTTGTTTCTCATTTAAATAAAACAATGGAGAAAAAGTTAAATTCAGGCTTATACTTCTCAAAGTGCCTTGGTGCTCCTGCTGCTCCTTATTTATATAAAAGGACAAGTTTCATTGACAGGCTAATAATTTTAGGCTGTCCTACAACAGACTGTTCAGAGCTGCTGAAAATACTCAAATGATGAAGTTCCAACATTTAAAAACTATTCTAACACTTTTCTTCATAACAAAACACTGTAAATCTGCTTTTCTCTATAAAAGAATGAGGCTAGCAGACTCCAGGTTAATTTGGTGTGTTTTTTTAAATTTAAATTTGAAACAAGCTTTCTTTTAAATGTCTTTCCCAGTTCCCTCAATCTCACCTCTTCTCCTGCCACCCCAACCCCTGTCCCATTCCCCACCATGAGAGATGGAAACTTGTCCAATTATCTCTCATTCTAGTCTAATAAATGGATTAACACCTTGCTGAAGAAAGCTAACACAGAAAAAAACTCACCATCTGTTGGATAATTCTGAGTCCTTTTTTTTATTTTCTTAATCCACAGTTTTACTTCTTAGGAAAGATGGACATACATCAACAAAGTCTTTGAACTGGTTTTCCAAAGATCATCTTCTCTGATAATAGGTAATCTTCATTTGGATAATATCAATAGCTGCAATCCAACTTTCAGGGATTTGGCCCTCGCTTTGTTAAGAGAATCAAATTACAAGTACACTGTCATTAAAGGTTGTATGGGACAATTATGTGGGGATGGTAAGATTTCCAATGATAACATTGCATCTCAGCTGCTCTGAGCTTCCTTGGCCCATGATATGGGAATATAGAATTTCACCAGGGTTTCCAGGCAACATTTATGATCTAACATTCAGTCTCATTGTAGTACACCTCCCACAAGCTAAAACAATTCCACCCACTCATGGACTGACATACAAGAGAGAAATAAATACACACACACAAAACCACATTGGGCACAAAAATGGCAGCCATACTAACAAACAACCATACTTACAGATCATCCATGCAACAGCAAACAAGGACAAACAGCTTTCTCTGGACACCTGCAAAGTTATTATTTTCTCTGTGAAATTATCTTTGATTCTTCATTCCAGCATCCCTCATCAAGTAATGAGCCTATATAAAAATTCATTAATTTTTGGTAATTTGTGGAGATTCCTGGGAAAAAGCTATCCACTATGTTGTTTGTACTCACTTCCCCCCCCTGTGGGAGAGTGCTTATAATTGATGTGGTCTATTACATCTGCTATGTATAGAATGCCAGGATATGTCTTGTATCAGTTCAACCTTGTTTTACTTTTTATGGAACAAACAAGGATTGTAAGCACTCTGACCATATCATGACATTTTGAAGCCAATAACTTTCATAAATTACAAGTTGGCTCTATGATAATGATTATTCCACTTGTGATAACACACCTTAATCCCAAGAAGAGTGACTTGATATTAATGATTATTTCTTCAAATCTTTTTAAACATGGGCCATGACAGTTCTCATTGGGAATTTGACTAAGTTGGAATAAAATGAAATAAAATAAAAATGAGTCTTATATTTCAGGATGAATGTGAATAATGGAGGGCAAAAATGCAATGAAATGTGTGCAAACGGTATTCTACCTATTTTCTTTTTGAAAAAAATCATTTTTTACCTTGCATAGAAGTTTGTGTTTGCTAGTTTTCACTATGAGGAAACAAGCAGTGTTTGTCTACATTATGCAACAGCTAGGAAAATTAACACCTAGAATAGAGATCCCCCCACTTGTATTAAAAATGGGCTCTTGTTCTCCTCACGAAGCAAAATGGCAGAGGTATCATGTGCTTGGAAAAGAGAGGAAAAAGGTTGGGAGGATAGAATAGGTGTGAAAAACTTCTCTCATACATTAGCTACATGAAAATCATTACCAAAATGCCTAAATGTTATAAGTAGGTAGAAGGATGAGAAGGTAGGAATACAGAGCAAAGAGCAAAAATATTTAAAATCCAAATATTTAAAAATCCAATCAGGCATGCACGCAAAAAAGATCTAAACAAATTTTGAGAAGAATAACTTATAAATGCTAAGTCTGTGTTATAATCTGTTTAGTAGATTTTCTGTACATCAAATTCAAGGATATCTGATGCCCTATTGTGAACTCAATGTTCACAAGAGGAGATGTTCAATATCTGAACAAATTGTGAAAAAGGGAAGAGGGTGGAGGGAGCTAGCAGAATGAGAAGGGGAGATGAAGAGGGATGCCGAGGACATGAGGGTGCAGAAAATATGAGTCAGGGGAAGAATACACGATAACAAGAATGGAGATATCATAATAGAGGGAGACATTTTTGGTTTACAGAGAAATCAGGCACTACGGAAATGCCTGGAGATCTACAAAGATGACACCAGGTAACTATCTCAGCAATGGAGGAGAGGCTACCTTACATGCCCTTCCCTGATTATGAGATTGATGACTGACTTATATGCCTTCATCCGGCAGCTGGTGGAAGTAGAAGCAGACACCCATAACTAATCCCTGATCTGAACTGGAAGCGAGATGCAGAGAAGGACCAGAGAAGAACACAGAGGTCCAGACCACGCTGGTGAAACACAAAGGAACAGCACTCCTGAACATGAGGGAACTCTTGTTGCCCAGACTGATAGCTGGAATACCAGCATGGGACTGAGCCAGACACAAGGAACATGGGTTTCTGTGAGGAAACCTCAGAAATCTATGGGACCTCCTGTTGAAGCCCAGTATTTATCCCCAGCATAGGCGAGGACTTTGGGATCTCAGTCCACATAGAGGAATACTCCCTGGGCCAAGACACACGGGGCCATAGGCCCTACCCCAAAGGAAAGAAAGACTCTGATGGCACCCCATGGAAGGCCTCACCATCCAGGGGAAGCAGAAAAGATATGTGACAGATAAGGTTTTAGTTGGGGGTGTAGGGGAGGACAGGTGTGAGAAGGGAACTGGGAATGTCACGTAAAACAATCCCATTTCTAATTCAAATAAATAAAAAGTTGGAAAAAATGAAAAATAAAATTAATTCTAGTTCGTACTATAAAAGCATTCAAATTTTTGGTGTGTGTCTGTGTGTGTAATAATGAATGGAGACCATACAAAATAGAAATAAAATGAAGCAAACATATTATATAGCAATAAGAGAAAAAGACAACATTGAAAACATACACTTCATAGAATTTAATGGACATAGGTTTGATCTTATTATTTAATACTTAAAAAATTCACTCAATCTGTAAACACAACTCTCATTCTCATGGAAAATATCACATAGAGTAATCTTTTCTACAAAATCTTGAAATGCATTTTGTCTTCTATATTTTTGCTACTTTAATAATAATTAATTTTACCAAGTCATTTTAAATGCCATTCTTCTATCCACAGAGTAAAATGTACATCACAGTCTAAATATTCACGGACACTGAGGAAATCCAGACAATCTTCAGGTCATACTTTGAAAACCTGTACTCCACAAAATTGGAAAATCTAAATGAAATGGACAGCTTTCTGGATAAATATCACTTACCAAAATTAAATCAAGATCAGATAAACAGTTTAAATCGACCCATAACCCCTAATGAAATAGAAGCAGACATCAAAAGCCTCCCAACAAAAAAAGCCCAGGGCCAGATGGCTTCACTGCAGAATTCTACCAGAAATTCAAACAAGAGCTAATTCCAGTACTCCTCAAACTGTTCCGCACAATAGAAGCAGATGGGATATTGCCAAACTCTTTCTACAAGGCTACAATCACTTTGATACCCAAGCCACACAAAGATATGACTAAGCAAGCGAACTACAGACCGATATCCCTCATGAACATCGATGCTAAAACACTCAATAAAATATTGGCGAACCGAATCCAAGAACATATCAAAAAATCATCCACCATGATCAAGTAGGCTTCATCCCAGGGATGCAAGGATGGTTCAACATACGAAAATCCATCAATGTAATCCACCATATAAACAAACTGAAAAAGAAAAATCACATGGTCATCTCACTAGACGTTGAAAAAGCCTTTGACAAAATCCAACATCGCTTCATGATAAAGATCTTGGAGGGAACAGGAATAGCAGGAACATATCTAAACATGATAAACACAATATACACCAAGCCAATAGCCAACATCAAACTAAACGGAGAGAAACTCAAAGCGTTTCCTCTAAAATCAGGAACAAGACAAGGCTATCCACTCACTCCATATCTCTTCAATATTGCACTTGAAGTTCTGGTTATAGCAATGAGACAAGAAAAGGGGATCAAAGGGATACAATTTGGAAAGGATGAAGTCAAACTTTCACTATTTGCAGACGACGTGATAGTCTACATTAGTGACCCAAAAACCTCTACCAGGGAACTCCTATGGGTGATAAACACCTTCTGCAAGGTAGCAGGATACAAAATTAACTCAAAAAAATCAGTAGCCCTACTATATACAGATGATAAATCCAATGAGAAAGAAATCAGGGAAACATCACCTTTCACAATATCCACAAGCAACATAAAATATCTTGGGGTAACACTAACCAAAAAAGTGAAGGACCTGTACAATAAGAACTTTGAGACAGTTACTAATAGTGGATGTAGGTATATCTCTGACTCTTTAGCCTGCTCTTGGGACTCTTTCCCTCCTACTGGGTTACCTTTTCTAGGCTCAATATGAGGGGTTTTTCCTTGTTTTTTTTTTTTCTGTTTAGCTCTCCTTTCTTTGAGGCCTGCTCTTTCTAAAGAGGAAACAGGGGTATGGGGCCTGGAGAAAGTGAAGTGCAGGTATCTGGGACAAGTGGAGAGAGGGTCAACTGTGGTCATGATGTAATATATGACAGAATGTATTTACAATAAAAAAAATAGTCACAGAACACATTTAGAAACTGGGATATAAATTTAATCATATGCTTCCTTGATTTAAGAGAAATTAGAAAAAAATATTTGCTTCACTTACTTCAATAATTATCCCTATAATTTTTTCATTTTTTATTTCGCACAGCATCTCTATATCACTTTATACTAAAGGTAATGATAATATTTATCTAGATGTGAATGAAAGCATATATGATTAGCAAGTATTTCAGGAAAACACAAGTATAGAAAGATTGTCAGAGATAAACCAAAGCATATGGCCACTATATTTTTAGTTTACATAGTACTCTTGCTCATGTGCTAGCTTAGATCATTACCTTACATAATGATATATTGAAGCCAAGGATTTGAATATATGCATTTTGTTAAGGAAGTCCTGCCAAGGAAACAGAATGAAGGAATAGATGAAGCAGAATGAGAAGATAAACGGAAATTTCAGATTAAGTCCGAAATTCAGTATGTTTCTTAGGAGAAAATGGAGAGTAAATTACAATACAATAAACTTCCATACTCAGTAAAGAAGCTGTGATTTTATCCTCTCATACCAGTCATCCCTTATCTTTCTGCTAATCACTACACAGGAGGCAAAAATATTGAAGTACTGCCAACTTTCCAATTGCCATGCAGTTCCAAAGCATCTTCACAAAATGCAGAAATGGGGATGGGCTCAGTATCACCAGCGCCCACTCTATCCACATGTCTATTTATTTAATCTTTCAAAAAATACTTTATATAAAAAATTATACACTAATAACCACCAAAATTTTTCCTCATAATTAAAGTCAGGATATTTGCTAAAATTTCTGGGTACCCTTGCAACTAACCAAGTTTACACATGAAATGTCTTCAATTTCTTATCAAAAATAATACCCTGTTTAGCATTTCAACTCTTTATCTCGCTTCCTAGTTTTAAAACACATTTTTTCTTCTTAATTTGTGTGTATATGTCTGTGTTTGTGTGGGGGAATATGGTTTGAATATGGTGTATGCTTGTGGGGGATAGACTACAGGTGTCATTTTCCATTTCTTTTTTACCTTGTTTATTGACACTGAGTTTCTTGTATGACTTAGGGATGGCTGATTAGGGGATCCTGGACAGCCAATTTTATACAGGGATCCTCCTGTCTCTGTCTCCCCAGGTCTAAGAATAAAATTGCTCACCCGCTGTGCTTAATTTTTTCCATGAGTGCTGGAGCTCAAACTTGCATTCTCATTCCTGGGAAGCAAGCACTTTACAACCTAGCAATCACTCTAGTCCACATTTTCTCATCTAAATAATTGCTAATATAAAGACTACATAATTTCATAAAAGTTCTATGTGCTTATTTATAATCCATTCTGGTTAGTTTGGTTTCTTTTATCATTTAATGTATAACTACATGAGCTTAGAAAATTTCTGATAAACAAGTATAATTTTATATTTTATATTTTTTCTATGAGAAGAACAACAATAAAGGGTTTTCCATAAATAATTTTAATGTAATTCTTTTAGAGAAATTAAAAAAAGCAAACATTTTCCTTCCTTCCATAATTTATCAAAATCCTTAACAGTTAATTGTTAACTGTATTACAAGGTGGAGATTTGGAGATAATTAAGTAGTGGAGATGGTGCTGTCTTGAAGGGCATCATTGACCACTATGTCATTAGAGCGAGAGTACAATACTGATGCTAATGCAGATTCTCAAGAAACTCAATCTGCCAGCAACTTTCACATCCTGGCCTTCATCATGTTGGGAAATAACATGTCTTTTATTGTAGACTTGCTGGTTGATCTTATTTTGTTCCAACATTCCACAAAGGTGGAAATAATACCTACACAGAAAGATGAACACACATTGTTTGATCAAAAGATTTTGGGAAAAGTAAGTAAATAACTGAATTTTCAGAATTACTAGCTTATGCATTAGTGGGAAAATTATTTCATTACTAATATACTATTTTTTAACTTGTATTGATTCTTATGGATTACACATAATGCATGTCAATCTGACTCATCTATTTCCCTGTCCCTTCGCTTCTGCCCTCTGCCCTTGCAACCTCCTCCCTTAAGCATAATTTAAAAAGAAAATTGAAATGTAAGCTGGGCTTTGGTGGTGCACTCCTTTAATTCCAGCACTCAAGAGGCAGAGGCAAGTGTATTTCTGTGAGTTCGAGGCCAGCATGGTCTCCAGAGCAAGTGCCAGGATAGGCTTCAAAGTTACGCAGCGAAACCCTGTCTCAAAAAAACAAACAAACAAAAAAACAAACAAACAAACAAAAAACCCTAAAATATAAGGACAAAATAAAACAATTTAAAAACAAAATATCATCGTGGAAGCTGTACTGTGGCCCAGTGAATCACACAGCATATCAATCCATACATCTTTTCTTGTAAGAGTTCATTGCAAACAATCATTGTTATTGTTTCTGGCCTCTGGCTTCTGCTATGTGGGGCTCTCACTGGTACTCCTCTTGGATATTCTTTTGTCCTTTGTCATGGATATCCTGCAGCTTTGGATCTGTAGGTCTGGCCCCCACACATGCTCCAGCAATTTGTAAATGAGGTGGGTATTGGGCTGAGCTACCTCATCGCCCTGTCTCTGGGCCTGGATTGTAGCTGGGGTGGTTGGCCTGCCAGCTTTCCATCATTGTCACCATCCATTAGGGGGGCGGGCTCTCCTGCAATTCCCTGGCTATTTCACTCAATGTAGCAGATAGCAAAGAAAGGGGCCGATTCTCCTGCTCTCACATACTTGGGGCCAGTTCACCCACATGCACACCACCAGGAACCACTCTACTGTTTTACCCAGGAAAGGTACAGGGTCCACTCTACAGATTGTTGCACTTTATGAGGGGCACAGCTTCCATTCTCATGAATCCAGGGTTGACTCTCTCACCGGTCACTTACGTCACGGTTTGGGGGCAATATTTCCCTTACCCTTCCCATTCCATGGCACATGAGGGATGGGGCAAGGTCAGCTCTCTGGCTCTCACATCCACAGGTGTAGTGACTTGTGTCCCCACCAAGAAGGTCAGCTCTAATGTGCTTCCCTGGAGAGGTGCAGGGACTGTTGTCCTATGTGTTGCAGCTGGTGAGGGGCTTGACCAATGCTTCTGCTCTTGTGCCCTTCTCACCTTCTGCAGTTGTCAAGAGGTGAGGAGAAGGAGGGCATATTTTCCTCACTCATGCTACCACATGGCAGATGAAGGGGACAGGATCAATCCTTCATCTGTCATGCACCCTGGGACCACTCACCTTGCCACTGCCAACAGGGTCAGCTGCACTGTGTTGCCCAGGCAAGGTGCAGGGACTGATTTCCTGAGTGCTACTGCCTATGGGGGCAATGCCAATTCTTCCACTCTCATGACCACAGGGACAGCTTTCCCAACTGCTATGCAAGGGGGCAGAGAAGCATCCTCACTGAGGCATTAGAGGAAATTTCCAATGATGAATAAGTTACCAATGTCAAGAGGAAGAGAAAAATTATATTTTTAGATTCATAAAATCCTAAACATAAACACTTGAAAATAAAACACATGAAAATTTACACATTGCCTCCAGAGGAGGTAGTTGTGTTCAGTGTCTATGAGCTGAGTTTGCATACTAGCTATGTTACTAATCGTTTGACTCTATAATTTGTCTAAATTATTTGGTTCAAAAGAATTAAATATATTTAATAGATTAAAGTCAAGTTAACTTAACTTTTATGAAGAAGACAAGCTGGGCAGTAATAACACATGCCCTTAATTCTAGCACTCGGGAAGTTGAGGCAGGGGCTTTACTTTTTGTTGTCACCTACCTCTTGCTAAGTATTGGGAATGCAGAGAGCATACAGAAATGAATAACATAACCCTTTATCAGAATAAATTCATAGGCCAGTGAAAAAGAAATAAACATTAGTTGGAAGGTTGCAAGCACATTATAATAAGGTAGTTGAGAGGCATACCATATATGATGGCAGACAGGTGATCAAAAGGGGAAAAAAGTAGAAACAGTGTTAACAGGGATCAGACAGTTGTTTTGAGCAGTAGAAGTTTAAGAGCTCCCAAACAGAAAAGGGACAGCAAAAGACTTATCATTGATTTGGAAATATTTGTCAAAATTATTGCACTATCTCTATGCTAATACGGTAGTTGATGCTCCATTCCAATAGGGAAAATTCTAGAATTGTAGAATTGCAGAATCAGATAGTAGGTATGTGTCCTAATACCAGGACATAAGATGCCCTGCATAGTGTCCTAAGTAAGTAACAGTGTATTCACTTTTTTTCTCCATTTTTTATTTCAATTAGAAACAAGATTGTTTTACATGTCAATCGGAGTTCCCTCTCGCTGCCCCCCTCCCCTATATATCTTATATGCTTGCTCTCTTATAACCTACCTATCTGATACCATTTCCGCTTACCAGGGAGGTTGAGGCCTTCCATAAGGGGTCTTCAAAGTCTGTCATATCCTATGGGATAGTGTCTATGGCAGGCCCCATGTGTCTAGGCTCAGGGAGTATACCTCTATGTGGAGTGGGCTCCCAAAGTCCATTCCTATGATAGGGATAAGTACTGATCTAGTACAAGAGGCCCCATAGTTTTCCAAGACCTCCTCACATACACACAAGTTCATGGGGTCTGGATCACTCCCATGCTGGTTTCCCCAGCTATAATTCTGGGGACCAAGAACTCCCCCTTGTTCAGGTCAGCTGTTTCTGTGGGTTTCAACAGCATGGTCTTGACCCCTTTACTCATCACTCTTCCCTCTCTGCAACTTGATTCCAGTTCAGTTCCATGCTTAGCTTTGGGTGTCTGCTTTTACTTCCACCAGCTGCTGGATGAAGGCTATAGAATGGCAAATAAGTTAGATATGAATCTCATTATCAGGGGAGGGCATTTATGGTAGACTCTCCTCTGTTGCTTAAATCGTTAGTTGGTATCATCCTTGTAGGTCTCCAGACATTTCCCTAGTGCCTGATTTCTCTTTAAACCTAAAAAGGGGTGCCTCTATTATGGTATCTCTTATCTTGCTCTCCTCTATTTTTCCACCAACTCAATCTTCCTGCTCTGTCATATCTGCCTCACCCCTCCTTACCCCTCTCATTCTCCTTGCTCCCTCTCCCCTCTGCCCTGCTCCTAGTTTGCTCAGGGAATTTTGTCCCTTTCCCCTTCTAAGAGGGACTGTGTCTCTCTTAGAGTCCCTTTTTCCTAGCTTCTCTGGTGGTGTGGATTGTAGGCTGGTAATTCTTTGCTCTATGTCTAAAATCCATGTGTGAGTGTGTACATACCATGCTTGTCTTTTTGTGGCTGGGTCACGTTGCTCAGGATAGTTTCCTTTAGTTCCATCCATTTGCCTGTGAATTTCAAGATTCCATTTTTTTTTTACCCCAGCTGAGACTCCCACCAGCACAGTGTAGGAGAGTTCCCCCTTTTCCACATCCTCTCCAGCAGAAACTGCCATTGGTTTTTTTTATTTTAGCTGTCTCTTTTGTTAAACCAAGTAATCTTTTCCTTTTTGAGACTATACTAAAATCACACCATTTCCTTCTTCTAAAACTTCTAAACTCTTCCATGCAATACCCTCTGCCCTCTTCTAAATCACACACACACACACACACACACACACACACACACACACACACACACACACACACACACATGCAGCAAATCACTAAAGTTAATTCCAGCTACACAACTGAACATCTTCCTCTTATTTAATTAATCGTAAGTCATAACAGTGTCTTTCTCAATACTACAAGTATCTCTTTTACTCAAGCACTTTCTTCTTTCTTCCTTCTCATGCCACTTGTATCAGAATATACATATGTTAATTATATTATATTATTAATGTTGATATGTTATTTATTAATTATTTTAATTATATGAGATTTATATTATTATACTGTAGATAGATAATACATTAACGTGACATACATGAATATGAGATCAATATTAGCCCCAAAAGAATACAAATTCACAGTTTTACTGGGTCCTTTTTAGAAATAATCATTCGAACCACTGTGTGCCTACAGTATAATGATGACAATGGACTTTGTGTATCCAATAGTATGAAAGAAATTTTACCATTTGCTTTATCCAAATCCATCTTTGCTGTACTACTGTTCCTTAATGCTCCTTACAAGGAGATATTAGCTTCTGGCTGGTGTTCCATTAATGTTTATCATCTTTATCAGCATATTTATAGCTATTTCCCAATGATGAATTATTAAATTGATACAATAATTGTTTTTGGGCTCAGATTCTATTCCTAAGAAATGTCAAATCATATATGTACATAAAATATGATTATTTTAAGATTGCTCTTTTCAGAGAAAATCACTTTGTGCTTAGTGCAATGAGGCTTTATTATACAACATTGTTTCAAATGGCTAATGATGTAAATTAATAAATTCCCAAGATGCCATCCATCAGTTCAAGATAGATAGTTAACAGGGTAAATACTGCCAATTTAATAAATGTACATAAAATTTTAATCTAGGTAGTGTTTATTACAAACAATAACAAAAAATAAATCCATAGAGAGTGATTTTACATTTTCCATGTGTTGATAAAACACACATGCTAAAATAAAATAAAAAAAGTCTCCTGTTCACCAAGTTAAAATTTTCCTAATTCAAAAATGTCTACTGCATTGCAGAACATAGGGCCTAATTGTAAGATATATCAGTCCAAATAAGGAGCATGATAAATATATGTGTGTGTGTGTGTGTGTGTGTGTGTGTGTGTGTGTGTGTGTGTGTGTGTGTGTGTGTGTGTGTGTGTTTGTGTGTGTGTGTGTGTGTGTGTGTGAAATAGTTATCCACTACAATGTAAGTAATGAATATCCTTCATGCACACTATACAATAACATATAATATTAGTTTTCCATTTTCTTATATAATTTTTTAAGGCAAATTCAGGTACTGGAGAGATATCTTAGCATTTAGGAGTATGTTCTGTTCTTTCAGAAGACCCCAGATCAATTCCCAGCACCAACATCAGGTGCACTGCAACTTTCTGTAACTCCAACTTCAGGTGTTTGGACGTCATGACCACTTTTAACCTAGTTCCCGGTGATCTGTTGCAGTTTTTTGGCCTTCATGGGCATCTACATGGTGGCTTAGAGCACACACTTGGCGGTGGAGCTTGGGCGGCTTTTGGTGCAAAGATTTATTGTAAAAGAATGGTGACAGTGAGTAGGGTGACCCCATGCCCCAAGGTTCCCAGAGAAAGAGGGAAACCTGCCGCCACATCCTGCCCTGTGGGGCTGCTGAGAGGCATCAGAGCAGCTCCCATATGCTTGCACAGTCCCGGGTGCTCTTGGGGTTTGGACTCCAGCACTCCCGAGATGGCCTGCAGGCCTTGAGCTTTCTAGGGTTAGGATTCTGAGCTCTCACCACCTCAAGCTGCCTTCCTGCCTCCTGGAGACTAGTCAAACAGAGGCAGAACCCGAACAGCTGGAGGTAGAGTTAGGAACTTTCATGTAAACTTTACAAAAGCTTATAAAGGGATTTTAGCAACAAAAGATCAGAGATAAGCACGACTTCTTCTTAGCAGCGTTTTCTTTGGTGATCTCTATTTTCCTAGAGACAAGCAGAGAATTGAGTGGTTGCTTTAAGAGAGATTTCCTGACTCACCAAAAACAGAAAAAAAAAAAAAAAAAAAAAAAAAAAAAAAAAAAAAAAAACAGACAGCGGCTAAGAAAGCTGCCACTTTAATTTGGCGATGTTGTTTAACAGATAAAAGACTGGTGGCCAGAAAAGGTAAATATTTACAGAAAAAGACAGATCCAGATAAAGGAACACCTCTAAAGGTTTGCACTGCATTTAAAAATATATGTAGGCTTGTGAGAGAAAAAAAATAACAGGAAGAACTAGAGTAGCTGGTTGTGGTGCCCCACGGCAGTAGGATTTGCTGAAGGAAGCAGAGGCAGGCGGATTTCCACAGAGAAACCCTGCCTTGGGGAAAAAAGAAACAAAAGAAAGTAAAAATAAAGTAATAAAAATCCACATAAAGATGGAAAATTCAAAGAGTATCTAGATAGTATATACCATATTGTTGTCTTTAAATTGTTTGATTGCTGAGGAAAGACTTAGTGCTTCTAAAATACATTTGATTATAAAAACTGCTAAATTAATCCAACTTATACATTTTAAAAATGCTTTCACTTCAAAATTTAAGTCTAAGGACAGGCTACTTGGAAAAAGAATTTCTGTTTGTGTTTCCAAAGAAAATAAAAAGCTATGGATTCCTTCCAGACTAATATGGTTGGATCAAGCAAGACCGCCTAAAGCTGATATGATACAGCTTTTCAGACTACAAAAACAAGGACTTGGTCAGGTTTCTACGTTTTATCATGATCCCAATGGTATAAACATTGCCCCCAATCAGCAGGAAGCAGTTTAGAAAGAACGACACCCATATTCCCAAATATTTTTTTATAAAAGTTTGTTTTCATTTAAATGGGGTTGGTTATAAATGTTAATGAGCATAATAAATCTCTTTTTTAAAAAAAGAAAACGAGAATAGGATATATGAATGAATACTTTACATTGATATGGACTTCCATTTATTGATACAACTTTAAAGTCAATTTTGTCATATGTATATGTCACTTCATGTATAGGTATTGTGTTTACACAGATCTTTTGAAATGATATGCATAATTAAATAAGGTTATATAATCACTTATGATAATCAGAACTTATAACCTAATTTTCTAGATATATAGAGACATATTTGAGGATAGGTATTCTTCAAAACTTTCAAAGACCTACAAAAATATGGCATTTAAATGGTTTAGGATTTTTCTGGGCAGTGAGACACAACTGCTCCTGGCTCGCCAATTATGTCAGAAAGGAGGATGGGCATCGAAGAAAGTCATTATGGAGTTTACTTTCAACGTGGCAAGTTTATCCATTTGCATAAGAAACTGCTCTTGCCTGGACTGTTTGTTGATGTATAAACTGGACATGCAGGACCCACAAGAAAGTGACTGCCAAACTTACAAAACAAGACAGTAATGAAGGGTTCTTGTTGAAATAGAGAAGTTTACCATACACAATGTGGCCTATCGGCTGAAGATGGATGCCACAACATTACAGAGGAACTGAGGGTGACTGTCCAGGTAGCCAGATATCTCTGTCAATTCTAGAGTTTACATATTATCCTTCTGTGGTATTTGATAGAGTTGAAACAGATAGTTATGGTTATAGTTTTCTTCAGTTATTATAAAAGATAAGTTACCCTTCCTTTTATTTGGACAGAAAACAGGAGACGATGGGGAATGTACTTTGTATGTTTTTCTTATTGATTGTTGAAGAAAGTTCTGTTTGGCCAATGAAATGGCAAGTGAGACAGGACTAGGAGTCAAAGAGGATTCTGGGAAATGTAGTAGAGAAGTGGTGATCCAGGCAGGAAGTGACATAGCAAGGAGACTCATATTTAAGCAAGTAGAAAGAGGAAGTGCCCCTTTGTCCTTCACCTACTCCAGCAGCAGGATGTGAGCCACCATCAAGGAGGGATGCCAATAAGGCGTCAGATAAAATAAGTCTTATAAAATATATAGATTTATGATAATTAAGACTGAGCTAACAGATGAGAACCCTAGTCATTGGCCAAGCGGCATTTGAACCTAATACAAGTCTCTCTGTGTATTAATTAGGGCCCTAACTCGGGCAGGTTTCTGACATAGAGCAAACACGTGGCGGTGGGGCTTGAAGGTTTTTGTGGAAAGATTTATTGTCACAACATGCATACACTATACATACATATAAAAAAACTAAGGAATTGAACATTAAGGTATCTTTGCTACTCAAGGAGAGATCCATATACCAATAGCCCTGTCATTTATGGAAAAGTACATATGAATTAAAAATGTGTACTATTCAAACTCAGAATATCCATTTTAACAAGATCCTAGATGATTCCTATGTGTATAGACATTTGAAGATCTAACTTAAATGAAATCTTTTCCTATGGTATCTATAATCTAGGTAGAAAATTGCATGGATAGAAACAGAACAAAGAAAAATAAAAAAAATAGAGGATAAAAATGAGGAATGAAATTTTTAAATAAATAATCAAAAAAGGGCTCAAGGGCATGTTTTCTCCAAAAACCTTCTTATATAACCACTCTTTCCCCTCCTATGAAAGGTACATTCTTTGGTCCTGAAGGCTTTAAGCTATTTTATCTCTTTACAACAATGTTGCTCAACCAGACAACAGGAATCACTTGAGGATCTTTTATTAAAACACTTTGTTTTCCCCTGGCCTAATTAAAGAAGAATTTCTGGTGATGAGCCTGGAAGAAAATCACTCCTTTGGAAAAGCTCTCCAGATGATTCTAATGTATAGTAAGGATGGAGAGTCAACTTATGGTGACTGCTTTAATTCACTATTGGTTGATCTGAAAGTTGGATTCCTCAATGGAACTCTGTTACTTTCTTGGCATATATGCATATATGTATGTATGTGTATATGTATATCTGTGCATGCAAAATAGTTATCCACTAGAATGAAAGTAATGAATATCCTTCATGCACACTATACAATAGCATAGAGTATTAGGTTTAAATTTATAAATGATAATTTTCTTATAAAACTTTTTCGCGTAAAAGGCAAAGGTAGGGCCGGCAGATCAAGAGGAATTCTTGTTCCAGAGCAATAAGAGTCCATAATGGCAGGGGAAAGACTTGAAGTATCACATCACAACCACACAGAGAAACTATCGAAAAGGCAATGGTAGTGGGGTGAGGTTATAAGCCCTCAAAGCTCTGCTACAGTGATATACTTTCTCTGAAAAGGGTGCATATTCTAATGATGCTAAAACTGAAGATCAAGTATTAAAATATAAAAGTATGTTTGGAATATTTCTTATTCAAACCACCATAAAAATTAAATTACCTTTATGAAGAATTAAATAAGTAGTACCCAAAAATCTATAGCAAAATCAATTTTAACCTTTTAAGATTGCTAAATGAAGTGAAAACAGACGTTGTATGAATGCTCCATATAACATGAATTTTTTAACACAGGTTCAGCAAATAAATAAAAAGTAATTCTAACTAAAATAAATTTTGAAAAATATAAAGGCAAAATTTCTTCCCAAGATCAAGTTCTCTCCCTTCTTGTCTGATTTCTGCCATTAAGATACCTGTCACACTTGATTAGAGGCTACTCAGTACTAAAGTTTACACTTCTTCCCCCACTCCGAGGATAGAAGATTAAGTTAGCTATCTAGCCTCAGTCACATTTGGCTGATTTGATTTTTACTTCAGCTCCAAGAAAGGTTCTGTGCTGAAAATTACAGCACTCACTTGCTGGGTACTGAGGCAATTTCCCCATCTCTCCTATAAGAGAAGCTATTTAGTGGAAACTCAAAATTGTAATGTGCACCACTAGTGGATAATTTGGTGATTAATGTAGAATAGGACAGATTTGTATAGTAGAAGTACAATACAAGAGGACAATGCAACCCAGGACTTCCTTAGAAAGTAGATATTGCTATTATACATATAAAAGGAATGAGAAATAAGTCTTTCATTTTACATGGTCAATCTGAATAATTGAGAGCCATAGTATCTGATAGGATACTACCAAATGTAATTCACTGTAAAGCTAGATCCAGTCGTAATTTGCTCCCAAATGAGCTCAAATTTGTACTTGTCTTACTTTCCCTTGAGGTATAAATGCATTTCCCAGTAAATGTCAGTATCTTCTTCAGAGGTACAACAGAAAGTAAAGGCCTATAGGAATTTGTTGAGAATATTAATCCCCTCCTCAGGCAGGTACAACAGGAGCAGTGGGGAAAGAATGAGAACTTTAAGTACAATAACTGCAATGTATAGCTATTCTGCCTCTGACTTTTTTATCTACATGCATTTGTTACATCATTTGAAATGATTTTTGCTCTAAAATGCAGGGAAGTAAAAAAAAATGACTGGGTTATTACCAGATGCATATCATGGGAAAAATCTGTTACATGTGTCTTAGTAAAATAGACAATTCTTGGTCCAAATTGTGAAGGGACCTTTTGAGATTGCTGTAATAATTCCCCACTATATTCTTAG
Organism: Cricetulus griseus; assembly: GCF_003668045.3. Taxonomy (NCBI): domain Eukaryota; kingdom Metazoa; phylum Chordata; class Mammalia; order Rodentia; family Cricetidae; genus Cricetulus; species Cricetulus griseus. The sequence goes on along the minus strand of NW_023277153.1, from coordinate 110,655 downwards.
CCAAAGAAGATACAGGACTCTCTAGTCCTATTGGAACAGACCTGTGTGCAATCTCAATTACTTGGTCAATACATGCAGGAATTTTCTAAGTTCTAGGCCACAGTAGGCTGTGAACTTTGTTCAGAACCAGCTTAGAGAACTTAGCCATACCCTGCCTCAAAATGTGAGTGGTATATAATGATAAATATGTATGAAAATTCCATAAGGACATGCATGTTTTTATTTTAATTAAGTACAAAATAAAAAGCTGACCCTTAAAAGTTAAAAGTTAAAAAAGACCAAATATATAAATTTTTTAAATAATATTTCTTCTTAGATTTAGGAGCTCTGTAGATCTGATAACTATTTTCCTTATAAAAAGGGGAGAGGGTACAGAGATACTTAGAGAGAAAAGACATCTTAGGATGAAGCAGAGATTGAATATGAGGGAATCGCCAAGGAACACTTAGGACAGTAAGAAGCTAAAGACATGGGGAATAATTTCCTACTAGACTCCTTTTTTCCTTTTTTAAAATTTAATTTAGACACAAGCTTGCTTCACATGTCAATCCCAGCTCCCTGTCCCTCCCATCTTCTCATGCCCACAACCCTCCCCAACCTCCCACCTGATCCCCCTTCAATCACCAGGAAGCGTGAGGCCGTCCATGGGGGATCTTTAAAGTCTAACGTCAACCAGGGCATATCCTAGGCCCTACCATGTGTGTCAAGGCTAAGAGCGCAGCTCTCCAAGTGGAATGGGCTTCCAAAGTCCATTCGTACTACAGGGATAAATGCTGATCTACTACCCGAGGTGCCATACATTGCCAAGCCTCTTCACTGACACCCGAGTACAGGGGTTCTGGATCAGTCCCATACTGGTCTCCCAGCCATAAGTCTGAGGTCAATGAGCTCCCACATGTTCAGGTAAGTTTTTTCTGTGGGTTTCATCAGCGTGGTCTTTGCTTTCTACTCCTCCCTCTCTGCAACTGGGTTCCAGGAGTTCAGTTCAGTGTTTAGCTGTGGGTGTCTGCTTCTGCTTCCATCAGCTACTGGATGAAAGCTCTAGGATGGCATTTAAGGCAATCATCAATCTCATTATTGGGAAAGGGCATTGAAGGTAGCCATTCCAACTGGGAGAATGACTGCAAATCTGATACTAGGCTTCTAGAGACAATACTGCAAAAGAATGCATTTTTGTTGTTTCAGATATCATTTTTGGTAATTTGTTGGGGCAACACTAGGAAATCAATGTAGCATCCAATACAAAACACATTTATTATGTAATCATAGGTGTATCTTCACATTACTGGTAAGGAAACTGAGCCAATCAGCAGTTTAAATCAACTTTTACATATGCTCATTTGACTCCAATTTTGTTCTCTTTCCAGTAATCTACACTCATTGTTTAAGATAAAATCAATTGTCTTCTGAGTGAGCACCACATACTTAATATACACATGAATCACCAAGGGTATTATTAAAGCACTTGCCCAGATCTAGGCCCTGAAGGCAGCTGAGATTCTCATTTTCTAACATGCTCTCAGGAAACTATTAGATTTCTCGTGCATGGACCACCATTCAGGTTGTAAGGATATAAAGCAGCACTTTGTGTTTATGCAAAGGTTCTTACAATGAAAAGTTTCACCTTTATGAGCCAGGGAGTCTCTGTATGAAAGGAGCTTGTCATCTTTGCTATTTAATTATGAGAATTGTCCTAGACAGTGTAAAAGTAGACATGGTTCAGTAATACATCTATTTATAGGTACTAAGTTTTAAATTTCTCATCATTTTCACATCCAGCAAAATACTGTTTTTCATTCAAAATGTTTTAGGAATTAAAAATATACTTCAAAAAATGAGGGCTTCTGGGAAGAGTACACTACTTGGTTATCCAGTACCAAATGATCAGCCCTGAAAACATCCATAGAGGTAATGTTACACAAAGAGAACGGGTTTTATTTGGGATTGTGTGTGTGTGTGTGTGTGTGTGTGTGTGTATATGTGTGTGTGTGTGTGTGTGTGTGTGTGTGCATGCTTAAAACAACAATTAATGAAAAAAGGAGCCATGCTATATTGGAGGGTTTGGAGGGAAAAAGGGAAGTGCGAATTACATTATATTCTCCAAAATAAAATCAATAATAAAACAATATGCAAAAGAAAGAACTTTGCTGAAGATATAGCTTAGTTGGTACAGTACTTGCCTAGCAAACATGAAGCCCTGGTTTCCATCCCATGTCCCACATAAGCTGCAAGGAGTGGTGCATGAAGTTAACCCTGGTGACAATGGGAAGATCAGGGTTCTTGGTCATTTCAGGCAGCATAGCCAATCCATGTCTGCCCTGGGATACTTGAAACGCTGTTTAAAAAGAGAAAAATAAAAACAATATTGTCAGTTCATGTTTGGTCTGCATTATATATTTTGCTTAAGCTTAGCACTATGGTATTTGAGAAAAATCCAGTCAGTGGAGAAAATGCTTTGACTGGGAAATAAAATATAAGAATTTCAAATTCTAACTTTGTGCCATACTAGCAAAGGGAATAGAGCTTTAGGAAAAGAAGACAGACACAGGAAATGGAGCCCAGGATCTAATCAGTCCCTTAATTAAATGACACTTAAGTCACATCATTTTGAAAATTAACCTATATACACCATCTTGTATATAAATCATAAACACTTAGAACTAGCATGTCCATGCCAAAGTAATATTTTGATGCCAAATGGAACTTAACTCAAAATGATACCTGACAGGGCTTTGGATGTAGCTTATATGGTTTTCTGAGAATATGCAAAGCCTTGGGTACCATGCTCAAAACAGAAAAAGAAAGGAAGAAAGAAGTAACACTTCTTCCTGTGAAGTTAATCTTGATTTCTACTTCCTTTCTTTCATTGGTGAGCTACTAAAATGACTCATGAGACATTTACCCTATATTTATTAGGTGTTCAACACTAACCTATAATTTGAAAATTTTTCATTGGCAATATGCAAGAAAAAACAGCATGGCCACAGAAAAAAATCTTATTCTAGCCGAGCAGTGGTGACACACATGTGTAACACCTGCACTTGGGAAGCAGAGGCAGGGAGATCTCAGTGTGTTAAGGATAGCTTGGTGAATAAAACAAGTTCCAGGACAGCCAGTACTGTTACATAAATCCCCCTCAAAAAAGATGAAAAGAAAGAAAGAAAAATATCTTTTCAAGGTAGGAGAAACTTGATTTTAAATACAATGTTGAGTTACTGTTCCAAAGGAATGTCTTCTATTATGCAATGTGAATCCGGCACAAGATGCATGACCAACAGAGGAAACAAGTATTAATTCAAGTGAGGCCAAGAGAGCAGTGGTAAATGAGAAACTGTCTGGAATAAGAATGCTTATACAGGTTTTGAAGTATAGTATAATAACTACTGTTCCTATAAGTTGCTTAATGTGTGCATTGTTTTAGTTCATATTATCCTGTCTAATATTAATCAAAAGTTACTCCTTTCCCTAGAAAATAGAATAGTGATTTTGAGATACACATTAATTTCTGTTACTAATGTAAAGACACATTATACATTCAGAAATAATGAATCAGCCAGGCTTACAGGGAACACAAAACCCCCTAGAAAGGATGGTGAAGATTTGCAGATACGCAGACAAATGGAAACTCAGAATGCCAGAAATGATATGCAAAAAATGTAAGACAAAGAGATAGCATGAACAACACAGAGAAATGAAGGATTGACTGCTTAAATAGGCACTGAAAATTTGAACGAAATAGAGAAAGGATGGATTGACTATTTCAATAGGCACTGCCAATTTTTTCCAAATTTGTATGGTCTAAGTACAAATACCTATATATGGAACTCACAGATTTTCTTATTGGCTCTGCTATGGTCTGCATATGATACTATCCCCATAATCAGTTTGTTGGATGAAGATAGTCATGTGCCCCAATTTACATCAGCAAAATTCAACTTTGTATGTGTTTTCAGGTGGTGGTGGTGGTGGTGGTGGTGGTGCTGTTGGTGGTGGTGGTGGTGGTGTGTGTGTGTGTGTGTGTGTGTGTGTGTGTGTGTTTGTGTGTGTGTGTGTGTATGTGTGTGTATGGATGTGCGTGCATGTAGCCAGAGGAAAAGTTCAGGTGTCCTGTTTGTTCTCTATCAGTCTATACTTTATTGCCCTGAGGTTTGTTCTCTATCAGTCTATACTTTATTGCCCTGAGAACTTGAAGTTCAGCTATAACCCAGCATATCCTAGTAATTTTTCTCTGTCCCCGACTGCACTGGCATTACTAGCGTAAGTCAGATTTTACATGGGTACTAGGATTTAAACTCATGTTTTCATGCCTTAGTAACAATTTTTCTTATCCACTGAAACATTTCTTTGTTTTCAGTTTTCTGATCTACTGAACCATTTCTTTGGTTTCTTATCTACTGAAACATTTCTTTGGTATCAACAATCTTTAACATTGAAAGACAGTGAAACACAGCTTTGAAAAAGCTGTTTGCCAAAGAGTCTTAGGGAGTGGATGTGAAATCTGAGGACAGGGAGAGGAAGAGGTGGCAACAGCAAAATAAAACTGATAGTGGCTAACTTGAAACAAGGTCTCCCAAGGCCTTTGTAGAGTCTTCATTTGAATCCCATCATGTTGAACTTTGTAAGATAGATCTGATACCTTAACAGTTTGAGGTTGCTGTATATTAAGTGGACATTTTAGTTAGAGCTATTTCAAAATAAAAAATAATTTCCCTAGTAATCAAAAGAAGAATGTGGACAATGACTTTACAGAAGCATATCTTCAATGTACTCTTGAAGTAATACTAAGGAATGCTTTCAACTGTCAATTTAAAGATGTGGAAATGAAGGATTGTGGGGGCTTTAAATTATGCAAGATATTTTAAAATTCTGCTTTGTAACACTAACAGTTTATTTTATGACTATAGTCAAATTAAGTTATTGTCTTCTTTGAAGCTAGTTGCAAGAACCATCAAATAAATGAAATTGAAGATTCAGACTACTTCCTTGTACAAACTATCTCCTTACTTGTGATTACAGTTTTGAGTGATGACTTAGCTCAGTTAAGAATTTGTTCATTTCAGTGGAGGACAGTGATTTTTGGTTCTTAAACTAGAGGATGAGGAAAACAGTACCAGGAGACAGCACATGAATGTACAGATATCGCACAAGTCTAGTGAAATCAGTTATGACAAAAGAAACCAACAGAAATCCAGGCACAACTCTGACCAATAGGATGGTTTAACATCTCTCACAGGAAATATCTTTCTGCTATTAAGCTCAAGGACACTCAAATAGCACTATTTCCCTTGGGCTTCAAAAACACAGGAAGGGTACCATTTATAAATTCATAAAATACTCTGTTAACTAGTAAATACCTACTTCCAAAGGCACATCTTAATGTCAGGGAAAAAATCAGTTCTTGAAAGGGGGTATATTACCTGTGTGAATCCCATGTCCCTAAAAGGTGTTTCAAAATTTAAAGGCTCCTTTGGGAGACACAGAATTGCATATGTGTAAGTAAATTACATATTCAGCCTGTCAAAATCTCTGGAAAACTGAGAGCAAGGTCAAAATCATTTCTCCTCCCTGGCAATTTCTTCAGGAGACATTCAGCATGTACCTGGATAACAAAGAGGCAGGGATGTAGAAACAGTACCTCAGACCTATCTGTGAAGCTCTACACAAGTATCTTAATCATAACTATAGAGCATATCATGAATCTGGAGATGTCATTTAATTGGGATTTTGAGAAAGTAGAAATATCATTTAAATCTCAGTTCTAAATATGATGCTGGATTTTTATAGACTAAGAAACTCAGACAAAAAGAGAGGGAAAAATAGGGGAATAAAAATAATAAATAAATAATAAAGAGAGACAGAAAGAAGATACATTAATTTTCACCCACATTCGGCCTGTACTAGAGTGACTTGTTAGCTAGATTCTGGAACTTATATTTTTCTAGGGCTTCTATTACTTCCTTAGTAAGAAGAGTGACTCACTATGCACTGTATTTTGTAAACAGGGTGATTTATGCTGAATACTTGTTACCTTTCTGTATTTTGGAATTCTTGCCGATTTGAGGTAGAGAACAAATTACCAGTGTTGTGCTTTTTAAATCTTGAAGTCAGGGAAGAGTTTTCATTTGTGGTTTCTGAGTTAACATATGTTTCTCCTTTCATTTTGATTCTTGGTTGAATTTATTTCTTCACGACTGCTGGACTGAAAAAGACACACATCGGAATGTGTTAAGACCAACCACTTAATCTCCTTGTATAAAAATCAATCAAAACAGAGCCGGCAATGTTCTTGCAGAGGACTCAGATTTGATTGCTAACACCTAAATAGTGCCACAGAAACAGCTGAAACTTTAGTTCTGGGGCTTTGGGGGTCTGATATCCCCTTCTGACCTCCATGTACAGGAGGAATGAACATGGTACACTTGTTGATATTAAAGTAAAACTATCATACAAATAAAATAAGGTTTTCTAAAAATCAAAAGATTGATAATGAAATCTATCCCACATATATACTATAACATTATATAGAAAGTATTATAGCAACATTACTCATGACAGGAAATTTAGAAGGCCCATTAAAGTGCATTAATGGATAGATGAATGGATGGAGAAAACAAGAATATTGACATGCTTATGAAATGTACCATTCAATGTACAAAGGCATACTATCTATGAATCCTGCGAGACGAATAATCTTTGAAAGTATTCTAAGCCAAGGATGGCATACACAAAAGGCAGGAGTTTGAATAAACTCAAATGTGAAAAACAGGCAATACAATATAGAGTGCTAAATAATCCCACCCGGATGCTTTAATTTGACTACTGAATAACCCAAAGGCCTATGTGTTGAAGATTGGTTCTTAGGATAGGGCTATTTTGAGACAATAAGACTTCTAGGAGATAGGGAATTACAGGAGGCCCTTAGGTCTCCTACGGGGGTTTTGGGAACTTATCAATCCCCTCTCTGCACTTATTCGAGATGGGAGCCTTTTGCCTATGTATGTATTCTTGCCAGGACGGGACACTATTTACCAATTTTGTCTCTAAAAGTATGTGGTAAGTTACCATATCTCTGAGTATTTTTGCCTCTGATATTGTATGTTAATAATGTGAAGCTGACTAATATACTAGCTAATGGAAAAAGGGAAATTGACAGTTTTAATTAAGGTCATTATAAAACATAACAAATGTACTGAATTACAATGAATTGTACACATTTTAATGGTGCATTAAATGGTCCATAAATCATACATCATTGGCAGAGGATATTTTTTGAAGGATCAAAAAAAAAAGAAGTTTGAGAAAAGATATTGCCCTTGGCACATAACACTAAGGGTACAGAACAAAGAAAGAATATTGAAAGCTCAATGGGAAAACATTAAGTAACATATAAAGATAGACCTATTATAACTATTACCAAATACTCACTGGAAACAATAACTTCTGGAAAGATCAGAGTCTGGATATATGTCCTGCAGATCACTCACACACACACACACACACACACACACACACACACACACACTCACACACACACACTCCAACAACAATATAACCAGGCATAAATATCATGGGCACTGATGTCTCTCAACATCAATGTTTTCAATTCCCCAATAAAAAGACACAAACTAACACAATGGATGTGAAAACAGGATTCAATTCATCTAAGTCACACACCTCAATGTAATGGTAGACATTCTCAAAGTAACAGAATGGAAAATTATCTTCAAGCAAATAGACCTAAGAAGTTGGTGAAGCCATTTTCATATCTGAAAAAATAGACTTCAAACCAAAACTAAGCAGAAGAGATAGGGAAGGGCACTGCATACTCACCAAAGGAAAAATCCATAAGAGGAGAATTTAAGCCTTGACACTTATGTGTCAAACACAAGGCTATCCAAGTACATAAAACACACAAACAAACAATAAGAAAAACAAACCACCACTACAGTTTGAGTCACTTATTTATTTATCCTAACACAGTAATAGAGACTTTAATCCCCCTCACAAATAGACATAGTATCCAGACAAAAAATAAACAGAGAAATACTGGAGGTAACTGATATTACTACCAAATGGACCTAATAGATATTTTCTGAACATTTCACACCAATAAAAATATATACATATATATATATATATATATATATATATATATATATATATTCCTTGGTACTTCATGGAACTTTCTCCAAAACTGACCACATACTGAGACATAAAACAAGTCACAACAGATACAAGAACACTGAAATAACACTATGAATCCTATCTGACCACCATGAGGAAACAAAACAAATTTGAATATCAATAATAATAAATCACCAGAAAGCTTGCAAACCCATGGAAACTGAATAACTCTCTGCTGAATAAGGAAAATGTGTCAAGAAAGAAATTAAGGATTTTCTCGGATTGAATGAAAATAAAATTACAGCACACCCAAAATTATGGGACACAATAAAGTTGGTTCTAAGAGGCAAGTTCAAAGCACTAAGTGCCAATATAAACATTGCAACAATCTTCTACAAGTAATGTAACAGCACACTGAACGTTTTAGAACAAAAGGAAAAAAAACACACAAAAGGAGTAGTGTTGATGTGACTCCCCCCCTCCAGGTCCTATAGCTATTTTGCCCAAATAAACATACAGAGGCTTATATTAATTATAAACTGTTTGGCTGATGGCTCAGGGTACTTGTTGTCCACCTCTTTCTGATTAATTAACCCATTTCCATTAATCTGTGTATCTTCAGGTACTCTTAGAATACTGGTGATTCCCAAGTCTCTAGCTATCTTGGTCACTACATGGTGTGTCTCCCTGACTCGGTCTGCTCCCTTTCTCTCTCCATGTTTTGATTTGCCACCTGGCTAAATCCTGCCTTTCATTGGCCAAACATCTTTATTCATCAATCAATAATAGAAACATATATTCATAGCATTCAGAAGGACATCCCCCATCAGAGTAGAGGGCAAGAAATATTCAAACAGGGCTAAAATCAATAACATAGAAACAGCAAGAACAAAAATTTATAGAGAATCAAACTAACAGCATTGTTTCTCTGAGAAAATCAATAAGATTGTAAAATATTTATTCAAATTAAGCACACAGAGAAAAAAGACTGGTGAATAGTCTTGAAGCCATTGGTACAGGAAAAGGCTTTCTGAACAGAATATCACCAGCATAGGCACTAGGTAAAAAAATTACAAAAGGGACCTTTGAAACTGAAAATCTTCTGTATGGCAAAGGAAAATGTCATTCAGACAAAGTGGCAGGTTAAGAATGCAAAAAGATTTATTACTAACCACTCATCTGATATATAAAGAACTAAAAAAAAAAAAAAAACCCTAGTTAAAAAGCAAATAACCCAATTAAAAATTGGGTACAGTTCTTAACAGAGAATTCTGAAAAGAGGAAACTAACCTAAAATGGGTGAGATACAATTAAAGAAATGGTAACATCCTTAACCATTGGGGAAGAGCAAAGCAAAACTTTGAGGTTACATCTTATACCTATGAGAAAGACTAAATTCAATAAAACAGGTGATAGCTCATGATGATGAGGATATGGAGGAAAGGAAACAGCCATCCATTGATGATGAGAGTGCAAATTTTAGTATCCAGTAAGAAAATCAATGGGGAAGTTTTTTGGAAGATGGGAATCTATCTGAAGATCTAGGTATACCATTCTTGGGTATGTAATGCAATCGATATTTTATCTTACCAGAAAGACACTTGCTCAACATTATTTGTTGTGGCTCTATTCATAAAAACCAGAATTTGTAATTAACCTAGATGTCCCTCAACAGAATAATGGACAAAGAAAATTTGATATCTGTACACCACGCAGTATTATTCTGACATTAAGGAATATGAAACCATGAAATTCACAGATAAATGGGTGGAACTTCTCTCCTCTTTCTCTCCCTGTCTCTGTCTGTTCCTCTCTCTCTCTCCCCCCCTCATTCCTTTTTCCACTGTTCTGCTACTCCTGTACCCAGAGGCTGATCTCCCCCTCCACTTTCCCCTTTTTATGATTCCGTTCACTGAAATGCATAAATTAATAAATAAATAAATAAATAAATAAATAAATAAATAAATAAATTCATCCAGAGTGAGATAACACAGAAGGATAAATGTGGTATGTATTTGCTTATGTATGGACAATAGATGTTAAGTCAATGACAAAAAAGCTACCATACTCAAAATTACAAAGATAATTTACACAGTATGTTTCCACTAGGGGACAGATATTGTTAGGAAAGGGAAATAGAATAGAAAGTTGTGGATGAAATTCTGGGAGGCTACAATGAGAAAATCAAGAGGAGAGTGGGAGGAATAGGGGGATGATGGCAGGAATATGAAGAGTGGCTGTAGGGGAAGCTGTAGCCACGCCTTCTTAGGGGCTGGCTACAAGAGTACCTGAGGGCTTGTGAGGGCGTGGTCAGAGTGATTAGGGGAACTGCATTTTCAGTTTCGGTTTCTCTTTGCATCTTGCTGTACAGACTACCACCGGCTGGCTGGTTCGCTCTGTAAGTAAGGCTTTTCCCTATTAAATACCCTTATATTTCTACCTGACTCCGTATTGGTAATTTACTACTATATATGGTTGTCAGAAGCGGGATATTGGAAACCCACACCCCATTTGGGACAGGCTGTGGGTTCCATCGGGCCCGCCGCCTAGGTCGGGAAAGCACCCTCTTTCCACAGGCGTTCCCGGCTAGCAGCTGATCCACGGCAGCTGTGCTGCTCAGTCATCCACCCAGTTTCTAGCTGCCTAGAGGTGAGTAAGTTTCGGCTTTCAGCAGAGGCTTCCCCTTGCGGCAAAGCTGAAAAGCCGTATACTCTCTAAGATAAGCGCAACCTCTTTTGTAAGGTGCGGCTGAAAAGCCGTATACTCTCTAAGATAAGCGCAGGCGCTTTTGTGACCGCTCTCCACTGCTGACCGACTGCTGCCAAACGCCTCGGAATAACTGAAGGCCTGTGCTACCTGCTGGTCAAATATATTTACTGCATCTGGAGTAGAAATCAGGTAAAATCATGGCGGAATATTTATCATTTGCTGAAATTGGTAATGTTTTTGCTTATTACATGAATTCACTGTTTGAGGAGGATGCTAATTTGCCAATTATTGGCCTATATGCTGTCATGGCAGTTAGCTTGCTGGTACAAATAGTATTACTAGCCAGAGGACTCAGGAATAGAGATAAGGATAACCTCACCACCTGCTTACAGGAAATAACAGCTTTACGATTAGGTCAGACCACAATTGTGCAGCAAATGGAACAGAAATTGGATGATAAGCTTGGCTCTGTGTCCAATACACTAAAGACAGAGCTGTCTGATGAGATACAGCGTATTTATGATAAGATAAACACAGAGAGATCCTCCATGTCTGAGGCCTTAGAGGCTAGGCTGTCAGAAGACCATGACCAGCTAAAGAATATCTGTAGCCAGCTAGAAACTCAGATAGGCAATGTTACTCATCAACTAGATGCAACAGTGCAAAATACCCAGCATAGGGTTGAAGAATTGGACAATGCCATTCAATCAGTTATTGAAGCATCCAAGGTAGCAGATCAGAAATTTGAGTCTAGATTTGAATGTTTGGAAGATAATTTACAGTACAGGGCTGACAGATTACATAGGTCCATACGGTCAATTGCTGAGGACTCAAAATCAGCAAATCATGACCTGGAATCTAGACTCCAATACCTAGAAGGCAGTTTCCATGCCATCCAGATGCTGTCTAAGGATGATCGTATGAAAGACCTAGAAAAACGTGTAGATGAGCAGTTAGAGCAATTTACAGATTCACTAACGTGCTTGGAATCTTTTATGATTAAGGAGATTGAAACTTATCAAAAGGATATCATTGCTAGGCTTAAAGATCAGTGGGATGCCTCAAAAGCAGAATCACTCCAATCCCAGGCACCTACTCTGCCCAGGTATCGTGACTATTCTTCTAAGGTTGTTACTCGTACACCATTAGTGTACCCAGCTACCATGGTAGAAAAGCCAGCTTCTAAGAAACACCCTCATGGATGGCTGGCTTATGAATGGCAACCTATACAGCCAAAGGATCTTAAGAATATTAAAGAATCAGTTGTCTCATATGGTCTCCATAGCCCATACGTAAAACAGCTATTACATTCATGGGCAACCTTTAACAGGGTGACACCCACAGATTGGGAACTATTGGTAACAGCTGTACTTGAGAATTCATGCCAAATCCAGTGGAAGGCATTGGTAAGGGAAGAGGCAAAGCTCCTTGAACGTCAGGGCATAAAGGAAGGTTTTGAAGCCCCTCTAGATAAGCTTCTTGGTCAGGGTATTTATGCTGACCCACAGGTTCAGGCTGAATATGATGACGATATACTGTCTCTTTGCAGGAAAGCAGCATTAAATGCCTGGGATAAGGTTCGTGAGCCAGGAGAACGTCTAGAAGCTTATACCAGAATAGAACAGGGACCTACAGAACAGTTCCAGGACTTCTTACAAAGGTTAACTAGGGCAGTAGAATTACAGGTAACAGATCCAGAAACAAGACAATCAATTATATATACAATAGCTTATGAAAATGCAAACCCTATATGCAAAAGAATACTTTTGCCTTTAAAGATCACATCAGCTCCGTTAGAAGAATGGGTTTTGTATGCAGCCAACATTGACTATAATGTGCAAGATTCTGGAGCTTGGGTAGAAGAAGCCATCTCCAAAGGTTTAAAACGGCAACAGGAAATTAAAAGTTCTAGAGGTGAGGATGTAAGGGCTTGGCAAGGAGAAGCACCTTACAGAGGTCAACATATGTACCAAGAGGCTAGAGGTTACTACTACTATGAACCAGAACCTTGGGGAGGAAGAGCCTTCCCCTTGAGACCACGAAGGCGCCAGGAACCTAGATGTTTCAACTGTGGTAAAATGGGACATACTAAGAGAAATTGTAGACAAATGAATTCTAACAATGCCTCATATGGAAGGCCACTGCCTTCTGGATTGTGTAGAAGATGTGGTAAGGGCAGACACTGGACCAATGAATGTAGATCGACCAGGGACATACAAGGAAACCCCTTAAGGTCGGGAAACCCCGAGGGGGGCCTCAAGAAGGCCCCCACATCGAGAAAGGTCAGGTCATTCCCAATAGCAGTGGAAGACAATCTCTCACAGGAACAATAGATAGTACTTTGCATATTGTGAAAAAAGATATTGCTCTAGATGGTAGTTTGAATAGTGATGAAGAATCAAGTGTGAATGGACAAAATGAGAAACGCATATTTTGGCAAGCTTCTATTAATGATAAAAGGCCTCAGTTAAAAGTTAAAATTAATAATAAAGTTATTTCTGGCTTAGTGGACACTGGGGCGGATGTAACTATTATTACTCAAAAGTCTTGGCCTCAGAAATGGCCTCTTAGAGAGGCAAATGTACAATTTTTAGGAATTGGAACTCTATCTAGAGTTCGACAGAGTGTTAACTCAGTGGTCTGCATTGGACCGGAAGGACAGAAAGGGATACTGAAACCATACGTGGCAGATATAGCTATAAATCTCTGGGGTCGTGATCTCTTACAGCAATGGAATACTCAGATTAATATTCCTCCAGTGTCAGATACAAATCATCAAAAAGATCTGGTAAGACGCTATGGAAAACGGTTACCAACCATCCATGCTGTACAGAAACAAGGTACAAATGATGGACCTTCAGAGGAGCCAAAGGTCCTGCCATTGAAGTGGCTTACAGATGAACCAGTTGGGTAGGACAATGGCCTATGACCTCTGAGAAGCTAGAGGCTTTAGAAAAGTTAGTACAGGAACAGCTAGATGCTGGACACATAGAGGAATCTACCAGTCCTTGGAATTCTCCTGTCTTTGTCATCAAAAAGAAGTCAGGTAAGTGGAGAATGCTGACAGACCTGAGAGCTATAAATAAGGTAATTCAACCAATGGGCTCTCTGCAACCTGGAATGCCATTACCTTCCTTAATACCTAAAGGATGGCCTATCATAGTCATTGATCTAAAAGACTGTTTTTTCACAATACCGTTACAGGAAAATGATAGAGAAAAATTTGCATTTACTGTACCAACTCTTAATAATTCACAGCCAGTTAGGAGATATCAATGGAGGGTTTTGCCACAAGGAATGCTAAATAGCCCTACTTTGTGTCAACACTTTGTACAGCAACCTTTGGGAATAATTCGTAAGAAATTTCCACAATCTCTTGTTTATCATTACATGGATGATATTCTTTTATCAGATTCTAATAAGGAAACTTTGGAACGTATGTTTGAAATGGTGAAGGAAGTTCTGCCTCGTTGGGGATTACAGATTGCACCAGAAAAGATACAAAGAGGAAATTCTATTAACTATTTAGGTTACAAGATAGACTTACAGAGAATCAGACCTCAAAAGGTACAAATTAGGAGAGATCGGTATCAAACTCTTAATTCTCTTCAGAAATTATTAGGGGAAATTTCTCAATTACAGACAATTATTGGTGTAGAAGGACATGACTTAAAGCATTTGAAAATGGCCCTTAAAGGTGATAAGGACCTAAACAGTCCTAGAATATTATCTGATGAGGCAGAAAAAGAGTTACAATGGGTAGAAAACAGAATATTGAATGCACATGTAGATCGGATAAACCTTAATTTAGACTGTATTCTGGTTATCTTGCCATCCAGAGAATACCCTTCTGGAATTCTGATGCAGAGGGAAGACACTATATTGGAATGGATATTTCTGCCACATAAACAGAATAAAAAGTTAAAGACATATATAGAAAAGATTTCTGATTTGATTTTAAAGGGTAAATTAAGACTTCGCCAGCTGACTGGAAAAGATCCAGCAGAAATTATAGTACCTTTAACTAATGAAGAAATTTCTTCCTTATGGAAAGATAATGAATATTGGCAAATAGCTCTTACTGACTTTTTGGGAACAATTAGCAACAACTATCCCAAAACTGACAGAATTAAATTCATAAAAAAGACAGTCTGGATTCTTCCACGTATTGTAAGACAAACTCCCATTTCTGGAGTTCTTACCTTCTACACTGATGCCAACAAATCAGGTAAGGCAGGTTATAAAGCAGGTGAGGTAAGTAAAGTAGTTCAAAGTCCATATACATCTGTACAGAAGGCAGAATTATATGCAATTCTCATGGTACTTAAGGATTTTACAGAACCTCTTAATATAGTTACTGATTCTCAGTATGCAGAGAGAGTCGTGTTACATATTGAGACTGCAGAATTTGTTCCTGATAATACAGAATTAACTTCTCTGTTTTTACAATTACAGGAAACTATCAGAAACAGAAGTAATCCTATATATATTACACATATCAGATCCCATACGGGTCTGCCTGGCCCACTAGCACAAGGCAATGATGAGATTGATCGTTTATTAATTGGAAGTGTGCTAGAAGCCTCAGAATTTCATAAGAAACATCATGTAAATAGCAAAGGTTTGAAAAAGGACTTCTCCATCACTTGGCAACAAGCCAAGGAGATAGTGAAAAACTGTCCTACTTGTTCCTTTTATAATCAAACTCCATTGCCAGCAGGTTGTAATCCTAAGGGCATTCGGAGAAATGAGGTTTGGCAGATGGATGTCTTTCACTTTGCAGAGTTTGGAAATTTGAAATATGTGCATCATACCATAGACACATTCTCAGGGTTCCAATGGGCTACTGCTCTTAACTCTGAAAAAGCTGATTCTGTTATTATACACCTGCTAGAGGTGATGGCAGTTATGGGTATACCTGCACAAATAAAAACTGACAATGCTCCAGCATATGTCTCTATGAAATTGGAACAATTTTTCAAATATTATAACATAAAGCATGTTACTGGTATACCACACAATCCTACAGGACAAGCAGTGGTTGAGAGATCTAATAGAACACTTAAGGAGATGCTCAACAAACAAGCTTGGAAGACTAAACCCCCCAAACATAGGTTGCATAATGCTTTATTAACACTAAACTTTCTTAATGCCAATGAAAAAGGACAAACAGCTGCAGAAAGACACTGGACTACGGAAAAAACTGCTGAACTCAATCAGCCAGTATACTTCAAAGATGTACTAACCTCTGCATGGAAACCAGGACATGTATTACGTTGGGGTAGGGGTTTTGCATTGGTTTCTACAGGAGAAGAAACACTTTGGATACCATCAAAGTTGATCAAGATTCGACTGGAAAAGGAAAAACCTCTCAACAAGGACAAATGACAGGTATTCTACTAAGGTATATCTTATAAACTAAATAGAAGCCTCCCAAAGGAAAGGGAAGTGTTTTGCTTTTATCTTCACAGGAAAACTCATCTTCAGAAGGCAAAAGACACTGCATGGGTAGATACTTAAGAAGAAAAGGTAGCTATAACCATCAAATAGAAGGAATGTGCCATACGGTAAACTTTACAGCTGTCTCTCAAAAAACTCTATTTCTCTTTATTTCCTAGTCCCTATTCAATTAAACCAATGCTGGACTTAGAGGTGGATTTGGCTTTCCTCCTCTAAAATCCAAGCACATTATTTAACTAAGCTTTAGTGTTTCTGTATTGTATCAAGAAGCCAATTGATGTAATACAGAATAAAAGAAGAATTTGGGGACTGTCTTTGTCTTTTCTTGGATCTTTCTCTCAAGGTGTACACCCTTTCATAATTGTTATGCTCTCATGGTTGCATTCCCTAGCATGTGTACATACACAAGCAAACATTTCTCTGCTAACTGTTTATGTTTGAGTCCCACACAGCCAATGAAGACCTGCCTGACAGCAATCCCTGGACACCCTGGAAAGAAAATGGGCCACATCTCCTCGACTGCACTGGATCCAACTTGCTCCATTTCAACTGACACTCTGGCCAGAGGTTCGGGTACTGACTTCAATCAAGTTGAGGATTTCAAGCGAGATCTTCAATCAAGTGAATCCCATCTAACATGGACTGGATACTAACATTTTCTTTCTACAGGACCCCACATGACTATCATCGTCCCATTTCAGCAGGAAGTAACTTGGAAAATGCTACGCCCCCTTTCCCCATTGTTGTCAGTTAGGATAGTGTATATACCTAGTTAGGAATAGCTTCCTATTGTTTATGACTTTAGGGTTTAGTTAAAATAGATAGTTATCTTCTTATATTTTACCTTTATACTGTTAAGTTTTAATCCTCTTTTAGACTAAAAGGGGAATTGTAGGGGAAGCTGTAGCCACGCCTTCTTAGGGGCTGGCTACAAGAGTACCTGAGGGCTTGTGAGGGCGTGGTCAGAGTGAGTAGGGGGACTGCGTTTTCAGTTTTGGTTTCTCTTTGCGTCTTGCTGTACAGACTACCACCGGCTGGCTGGTCTGCTCTGTAAGTAAGGCTTTTCCCTATTAAATACCCTTATATTTCTACCTGACTCCGTATTGGTAATTTACTACTATAAGTGGCAGCTAATATTAAGGGCAAATTGAAGGCTAGTATAGAAATCTAATATAGTAACAGCTTACCAATATATATGAAGGAAATCTCAGTTAAATTGCTAAATGATATGGCATATTGAGTGCCAAATGGACATCCCTTGTTACCAATGGAGGCTTCAAGTACTAGGAATGGGGCATATATAATTGCTTTTTTGGCCAAAGTGTTCCCATGGTTACTTGTAAACAACCCAGGATGTTGACAATAAATAAAGTTTGCTCCCCACCAACTGGTGGCAAGGCCACAATGCTAAAGACAACACACATACAATTCGTTACACATGGAGAAGCTGAGCTTGTGCCTACATAGAACCTTCACTTCTATGTTCTTTGTTAACAGAAGGTGCTGTGTATGCCACCAAAGGGGAAACATGAACAACAACCAGCCACAAATCCTTTATCTTCAATGTTGTCCTGCCTTCACTATATGGTAGTGCGATGGTGGCACAAAGCTTGTGTGAGTAACCAAACAATATCTGATTTAAACAAAGGCTCACTCCACAAGATGAAATCCATATCTGATACTGCTTGGCTGGCCAGGAACGTGCAACTATATAGCTCATGGAACTATGGCAAAAGCAAATAATACTTTTCATAAACAAGGAAATATTAAAAGTAAGTGAATAAAAAAGAATGTAGCAATACAATGATTCCTTAAGACATTTTGCTATACTCACAGATCATTGCCTTTCTCAGGCATTATCAGAGAATCTTCCTTGTGCAGCAGATGGGAAAAAATACAGAGACTCACTGCTAGCCAATATGTAGCTAGGGAGAGACCTTGGGGCACTCAGGTTAAACAAGATGTCTCCATCAAATCCCTTCCCAAGGCTAATGATCCCTGGGGAAGGGGAAGTGGAAAACGTGTCCTTTGCATAAGTATTAAGGCTTCCAGTTTAGTGATTTTTATGACCTTAGTAAGCTGGCAAAAAGTGGGTCTTTGTTTCTTGTGCTTTCTCTTGGGCTCTTTTCCTTCTGTGTGTTTTGTCCAATTCCAATGTCTTAGTTATTTTATCTTATTTCATTTTATTATTAATACATAAAAGGTAATTATTTATATGTAATATAAATGTGTATGTTATAAATCTTCACAAAAATACCCATATGTGCTTTATAGCAATCCTATAGCATAAAGCATGTAAGTTATTATATCATTTATATAATATATATTATGATATCACATAATTTTTATATATGTACTCTTGCACTTGGAAACACATTTAAATTATATCTAACATGTTTTTAAAATAGTTTTTATTTCCTTAATTATTTTACCCCTGTTTTCCATATTTTTCAGTATGCTTTTATGACTTAAGGCGTGAAAATGCCATAAGCAATTAACGTGATTTCCTTGTAAAGCTTTCCAGTGAAATTAATTATTTAAACATATTCCGTCCCAAAAAAAGAGAAGACGAACCTTCAGAATCTACTACTAGATTCCTGTATTTTGACCTTAGGCAGCAGACACCAATGTATAAGCTGGCTGCTACTAGCATTAATAGAATAGGAGAAGTATGAACAAACGACTGTTAAATTGAGGGTATATCTCATTAATAAAGTACCTGCTTATCATGTAAAGTACTCAATCAAACACCATGTTTTCAAAGGAACAACAAAGGAAGAAAAGAAAATCTCAAATAAAGACTACCTTATTGCAGAGGTTGTAGTTCAAGAGATTCCTGTGGCTCTACCAGTATTTTAGATCTCAGGATCTGGGGACTTTTCTTTTTCTGTTTTTTTTTTAATAAGAAGAGAAAAAAGAAAAACAATAGCCCCTAGCTATTTAACCAGAGTTGTCCTCTTTAAGACCAGCAAAGCAATACATGGGGTAGAATGTGTTCCCTGCTTTTGAAACAAAGTAAGCCCCTTATATCTGGAAGGGATTCTTTCTCCTCCCCATTTAGTTGGCTACCTCAGATCTTTAAGGTCATGAGTAGGTGGGGATACTTAGCTCTTCCTGTGAATCCAGCACAATCAATCTTTAATCTTTCTTCAGAGGCCCTGGTCCTCACTACTGAGGAGAGAATTGGTTTTCTTAAGGAGACCATGGGTCACATTCAAAGCCATTCATTTAGGGGAAGAGATCTTGAGCCCCACCAAATGAGACTGTTAGACTTTGAAGTCCTTTAAGAACTCTTTGCTCCTGAAAATAGTAGATGAGAAACTTGAGCATTTTTACGAGGCACAAGGCCACCCCTGAGAAGAAGATTCCCTTGGTAAGTGGAAAAAGGGGTTCTGAGAGCGGATGTATTTACTTTGTTTGTAAGGATGCTAC
Source organism: Cricetulus griseus (assembly GCF_003668045.3). Lineage (NCBI taxonomy): Eukaryota > Metazoa > Chordata > Mammalia > Rodentia > Cricetidae > Cricetulus > Cricetulus griseus. The sequence goes on along the minus strand of NW_023277153.1, from coordinate 90,930 downwards.
GTATTTTTCTTTTTTTCTTTTTATTTTTTCATTTTTATTTGAATTAGAATCAAGATTGCTTTTCATGTCAATCCCAGTTCCCTCTTACTCCCCTCCTCCCCTAATATCCTCCAACACAACTAAAACCCTGCCTATCACATATCCTTTCTGCTCCCCAGGAAGGGTGAGGCCCTCCATAGGGGTTGTTAAGGATCTGACCTATCCATTGGGGTAGGGACCAGGCCCACCTGAGTATGTCTTGGCTCAGGGAGTAGACCTCTTTTTGGAATGGGCTCCCAAATTCCACACCTATGCTAGGGATAAGTACTGCTCTACTACAAGAGGCCCCATGGAATTCTGAGGTCTGGATCATTCTGCTGCTGGTTTCCCAAGTATCATTCTGGGGACCCAGAGCTTTCCGTTGTTCAGGTCAGATGTTTCTGTGGATTTCACCAGACTGGTCTGGAACCCTTTGCTCATCACTTGCCTTTCTCTGCAACTGGATTCCAGAGTTCAGCTCAGTGATTTGCTGTGGGTGTCTGCTTCTACTTCCACAAGATACTGGATGAAGGCTAAAGGATGGCATATAAGTTAGATGGGGTCATCCTTGTGGATCCCTGAACATTCCCCTTGTGCTAGATTTCTCTTTAAAACTATAATGGCTCTCTCTACTAAGGTAACTCTTTTCTTGCTCTCCTCAGAAAGCTGCTATTGTATTAGGCTTCCATGTGTCTCTAAGAATCTAAGCAATAGTGGAGGGGCTACCTTAAATGCCCTTCCCCTATGATGAGATTAATGACTACCTTAAATCTCATCCTAGGGCTTCATCCAGTAGCTGATGGAAGCTACTGTTCAATTTTACCTTTTTTATTGCCTTATTATATGAATTCCCATTTGTCCTTGAAAGCAGAGTTCTCTACATTTTATATAACACCATGTCTAAATTCCCTAGAAATATTGTTTGACACTGTCTCCGTATACTTTCTTCTATTCTCATACCACCTAAATGTTAAACTATTCACTAAATCAAGATTTGAGAGTAAAAACAAGTACTTTCCAAACTTTAATGTTTTCCATCAAATGTTTTTAGTTTTGTGCTCTGGGGTGGCAGGCCATTTATAAATGGAGGCAGAATACAGGTAGTTCGAGGCAAAAGGGAGGATTCCAAGTGTCATCCTCGATCTATACATAGAACTGTCGCCTAAGGAAAACCAAAACCAAAACGAACAACAGCAACCATGCAACACTCCTAAAATAAAACAAACAAACAAACAAACAAACAAACAAACAACAAACTGGCCATGACGCTATGGTGTCTGGGTTTAGTACTATAATGCTTATATTGAGACGTGGAGTTGGCAGGATGTAAGAATTCCAAGTTCAATCCTAGCCTGTACCAAAGAGAATCCTAATCTTGCTTCAAAAATAAAAAGTAAAGGTGGCACAGTGTCACACAGGTTGGTGGTATTTATACTTATATAATGCCATTATTCTGAGGGGAAGGGAGGAAAAGTCTAGGGATGGCCAATTTAAGCAAAGCCTGGGATCTATAAAGCGATTTTCCTTGAAAAGAATGGTGTGGTGGCTAAGTAGGCACTGTGTTGGCATAGGACTGTAATTGCATCTCGGGGAAATGGAAATATGCAGAGGGAACAAATCTCTCAAGATTTGAATACAAAACTCATCTGGGATAGACAGAGAAAGCTTGCCTCAGGAAAAAATAAAAGCAGCAAATCCTGTGCTGAAGGGTGGTCAGCATGGTGATGCAAGAGTATTAACACAGCGATGATTAGTGAAGACATGAGAGCATGAGAGTGCCAGTATCGCGAGACTCAACCTCACTCCGGGTATACATAGAGAAAGCTGCTGATGAGGCAGAGAATTTGCTCTGGAAGTAGCAGGACGAGAAGGTGCATGTGGTTGTGTTAGAATGTTCCTGTGATTCCAGCCCTGAGAATTGGAGGCCTGAGGGTACACGAATTGTGAGTTTTAGCTTTTATTGACTTGTATAGAGTCCCTGTCGGGAAAATAATTACCACAGAAAGTGGGCACAGTGATGTGGTGGGCGTCTGTGTTGCGGGCAAGGCTTTAACGGCTACTCTGAATTTTAGAGAGTTAACGAGGGTATGCGGCTCACAAAGTTTAATTTGGCTTATCTGGGCAATGTAGAGAAGCACTTTTTTGTTTTGTTTTGTTTTTCTTCTTCATAGAAAAAGAAACCTTGCAGAACCTGGCACAGTTGCGTGGCTGGCATTACATTCGGGGTCACAATTTCTTGAGCTTGGTTTTGGGAACTGGAGATGAGCTGGCATGAGGTATCCCAGTTTGAGTGTCTCAAAAGAGAGGGAGGTGGAAGGGAGGAAGGGAAGGATAAGGAAGGGGGAGAGAGTGGGAGAAAGGAAGAGTGAGAGAAAAGAAACAAAAATCTGTCAAGGCACCTGGCATTGTGGCAAGCAGTTGCTTGGGCTGTCAGAACTGGGTGAGGGATGGGAAGGGTAAGAGAGAGGAAGAAGTGGGGTGAAAAAAGCTGGATCGAGGCAGAAGGGATGGGCTGGATGGTGGTACAACCTTAGGAGGATAGTGAGTTTGAGCCCAGCCGGAGGTATGTAGAGACACACTGTCTTTACCCTTAGTGCCTTGCCATGCAGAGTGGTGGCCTAGACTTAAATCTGTACTGAGAGATTGAGATAGTCAAGCAAAAGAACTGTAGTTTGCTACTTCTTGGGGTGTCTAAAGAAATCTCACCTTAATATATTTTTTGTCTTTAGTAAACTGGCATCATGAGATGGATGGACAGCACAGTGGCGCCTTGATGGAGCCCTGAGTCCACAAATACTGTGAGATTGGAAAACAAGTGAGGGGGGAGGGGCGGTAGGTTAGAGATGGGAGTAGGTTTGACAGGGTGGGGTGTGGTTAGTGTGGGTGTGGTGTTAGGGTGGGCGTGGCCTTAGCATGGGCTTGACCTTGGCAGACTGGGGGTGGTTTTACTTTGTGTTTTTTTTAGGACAAGGGGTTCTACATAGCCCCTGGAACTTGATTTATAGACAGGCCTGGTCCTAGAACTCAGAAATATGCCTTCCTGTGCCTCCCAATTGCTGTGATTAAAGGCATGTACCAACACACTAGACTGCAAGTCTGTGTTAATAGAAATTCAAGGTAAACCTGGCATTGTGAGATGGCAGTCAGTGTACTTGCACAGTTCAATAATTTTTCACTAGTAATTGGGATGACAATTGCGAGTTTAGGCAAAATAATAGAACTCTTGTTAATAATGAGAAAAAGTATTGTAGAGATGGTTCAGTGGTTAAGAGTGCTTACTGGCTGCTCTTGCTAGAGGAAGAAGTTTCCATTCCCAGCATCCACAGCGTGGTTCAAAATTGTCTATAGCTCCAGTTCCAGGACCACTGATGCCCCATTCTGCCTTCTTGTGCATCAAGTACTCATTTGGTGCACATATGTACATTCATGCAAAGTACACATACAACGAAAATAAAAATGAATTTTGTAAAGTTTGGGCATGTTAGCACACTTCTTTAATCTTAGCACTCCAGAGGCAGAGGCAGGGGGAATTTCTGATTTTGAGGCCCATTTAGTCTATAAATGGAGTTTCAGAACAGGCAGGCCCCAGCTATTAAACCAAGAAACCCTGTACCCAGAAACTCTGGCTTGAAATAAACAATAATTAATAATAGTAGTAATAGAAATCAGGCAGAGTGGTTTGATGACGTGTGTGTTGCCAGAGGATTTTAGACCCAGCCCTGGGTAATGGGTAAAGCAAGATGATTTGAGGATGCCAACTTTGAGTCAATTCTGGGTTATATATGAAATTTCACCTCCAGAAAATAAACAGGGTATGTTAGCTAAGTGGGCAGCATGGAGCCATAGGAATGTTAATCAAGGACTCATTGGTGGAGACAAGTGGACACCAGTAGTGTGAGACTTAGCCCTCCACTGGGCTATACAGATTTTGCCTATAGACATGGTAACAGGAGAAGAGGATCTGGAGGAACTAGAACTCTGGTGGACAGTGTGTTCTTATTGTCACTTTTCTGAGAAACTTTCTCAAAAAAGAAAAGCAGGGAGTGGGGAGTTTAATCAGGAAGCTGCCTTGGTTGTCTGATCGTGAATGGTGATAACAGGAATGCAGGCCTTAGCTGTATAATGACTTTGTCTCAGAAGAGGAAAAAGGAGGAGCAAGGGAGGGCAGAGAAAGGGAGGAGGCTTGGTGGTGAAGATGATAGTTCAGGGCTGCATAATGTATTCCTTGCCCTCTGCAGGAGGTAGTGTATGGATGTCATGAACCAAGCACTCCTGGCTTGCAGAAGGAGATGCCTTGTGAATGAAATAAAAATAGTGTTTCATATTATAGAATATTACCTTTAGCAAAATGTGGGATCTCATATAAAATGTCGAATTATAAAGAAAAAAATGTTTTCAAATATTTAGAATGTATGTTAACAGTGTGCTGGTTAAAATACAGGGTAAGTAAAAAGCATTACAATTTCCAATTACCAAGTATTTCAAACCTCATTGGTAATTTTTTTCATTTCCCAAATTTCATGCTTTTTGAGAGTGAAAGAGAATATTTTTGATACCTTACATGGTATATCTATTCATATTAAATATACTGTCAGTCAATTGTGGAAGGATTTCCGTTATTTTATTTGCCTTGAAAATAGAATACATTTTTATTTATTAACTTTTTCTCAATTACTTTATGAGTAGAGAAGGTTTGCAAAAATATGTTTTGAATAATTTTATAATTTGATATATGCTCTTTGTAAATTTGCAATGTTCCATAAAAAATAAAACCCTGTTACCTGTTGCAGTTTACAGTTTAATATAATATATTAATAATCTTATACTGCTGAAGGTTGCTAGCTATTCTTATTTTTTGTACATATGATTTGCTTTCTAGTGAGATTGGTGTGGTAAAGTCCAAATTTACAAGATTTTTTTACTCCTTATGTAATCCATAGTTTTTACATCACAAAATTTATAATTTGGTAATAAATATTATTGTGTGTTTACATTGTGCAGGTACAGGTTCACTTATGTGTGTTTACATGCATAAACTAGAAATACACCTGAGGTATGTTTCATTAGAAGCTCCCCACTTTGTGTTTTTGTGCCTTTCCCTGGGACCTGTGTCACACCGAGTAAATTAGACTGTCTGACACTCACAGGTAATCTCCTGTCTCTATCTCCCCTGGGATGGGATAATTTTTATTCACCAGCTTCCACTGTGTTTCTTATATGGGTTTTGGGGATTCAACTTTACACCCTATACTGTCTAACCAGTATGACAGTAGATGTTCCTGAATGTTGCAACATCATTCTGATTTGGGGGATTCAACACTAAAATTGTTCTTTTGTATTTGTGTGTTGGTTCATGGATTTTCTCTATGCTGATCAGAACATATTTTTCTGCCTTTTGTTTCCATTTTTGTTTAAAATTTCACTCTCCTTAACTTTATTTGCCTTGCACAAATTCTTTCTTTGTACCTGTAAAATTGGTGGGCTACTGAGAATAAAATTACTGTTTTCTTCTCTGAGTAAAATTTGAAAGTATTTTACATAATCAGATCAATCCCATTTCCTACCATTTATATGAAGACTATGCTTTCAAAGCTGTCTTAGTCTACTATTGCTGTGTATTATATTGCTATGTATATCTGTAAGTTGTATAGTCTCCATTCTTTATAGACACTTACACACACATACATGCATTAGAATTTGCTTTTTTTAAATTTTAGCATTTTTCTTTGTATTTGTACCATTGTAAATAATAATTGTCTTATATTTTCATAAATATTAGTTACCTCTCTCATTGCTCCAACTAAATACCTGACAAGAAATAAATTAAGGATGTAGAGACTGAGAAATTGTTCAGAAACTTTGGTCCTACCTGGCAGAGAAAGCATAGCAGCAAGATAGTGCACATCGTGAATATCATATTGCATCTGCAACCAGGAAGTAGAGGTAAATGATAGTTTTCAGTGGACTTTGTATCCCTTTATTTGTTTTTTTTTTGGGGTTCTTCGTTTTTAGCTTCGGTGTCTGTGTGTGGTACATGCATATATGGGGGTATACTAAGTGTATATGTGTCTGAGCCTGTGTATAAGGTATAAGCCAGTGGTAATAACTGCCTTTATCACTCTGAGCCTTCATTTTTCCTTTTAGAAGGACTTCTTACTGAGCTAGAAACCCACTGTTCCAACTTTGCTTTCTGTTCGGCAAGCTTTTATTATCTGCCCATCTCCATCTGCCAATATAGAGATTACAGGTATGTACAGTCATTTCTAATATATTATGTGGGTGGAATGGATTTGAACTCATATCCTCATGCTAGAACAGGAAGTATTTTTACCAACTGAACCATCTTCTCAGCCCCTTGCTTTCTAATTTTTAAGGCTTTGGGACTCCAAACCCCAAGAAGAGTGCCATGTAATTGAGGATAGGTCTTCTATCCTCAGTTTCACTGGAAATGCATTCACAGACATGCCTAGAGGTGTGTATGTGTCCTAGGTAATTCCAAATAACAGTGAAACAGACAATGAAGACAAATGATCACATCTTATTTATCTCTCTGTATAGGCCCTTGAGTGCAAGTGGCTTCAGATTCCAGAAGAGGGAATCAGCTCCCTTGGAATTGAGGTAGAGACCTCAGTGAGGGAACTGACATGGGACCTCAACTATGATCCACTTTAAGAGCAGTACATACATCTTCTGTGCTGGGTAAGTAAAATGCATGAAGAAGGAGGGATGGGAGGGCGACCTGTTTATTTTCTTCTGTTGTTGGGAATCAGTTCCTGTGTAATGTGGTTCAGGAGCCTATAAGGGTTTCCACCCCGACTGATAATTAGTAAGGTCTGCCTAATGGAGTGTGTAGTTTCAGAGTTAAGAATCATCCAGTGCTGTCCAGCCAAATGTAAACCATATGCATGTGCAATAGCTGTTTGCAGCAAATATCCCACATTTTGTATGATTTATAACAGTCTATTGATTGTTTATTTACACACACGTGAGAGCAAACAGACCTCTTGTTCTCTGCAATGAGTTAACAGTTGGCATTTTGAGCCTATCCATTATAAAACTGACAGGACTGTGTGTTCTGCATGTCAGTTCACAGATTATAGCCAACTTGTAAAGACTGATGTTCTATGTGTTTTAAAATGTCAGGACCACTTCCCCTGCATCTAGTGGCAATGATTTTATTGACATTTATTAAAGTATTACTGAGTGTAAATTTTCATTTCCTGAGATCAACATCCTTGATTCTCCTTTGACTCCTCCTTTGTTAGCATTCAGGTATTTTTACTGGGCTGCCTTTGGAGTTTTGACAGGATATATGCTTAGCTGAGGCCACTAAGTGCACCAACTGTGCATATTCACTAGGTTGCCTTTTAAAAGGGCCTTGCCCACCTTCAATTTCTCTCTCTCTCTCTTTCCTCTCTGCTGTTGCTCCTGTCTCCTGAGGTTGGTCTCCTTCCCCCTCCCCCTTTTATGATCCCTTTCACCTAATAAAATCACCTCCCCTTGAACTCAGTCACATGCCAACTCTCTCTCTCTCTCTCTCTCTCTCTCTCTCTCTCAATCTCTGTTTCTTTTTAAAAATATACAACAGTCTCTTCCTCCTTCTTCTGTGAAGATTTGATTCCTATGAGTCATTGGAAGTGTTTGAACTGTGCTACAACAAATGCCAGTTTTGAAGGAATGCCAAAACTCACAATACTTGGTATAAAGCACAAGTTATTTCAGACATGGTTCTGGGCTTTTATTTGGTTCGAATGCTTTGTATCATGGGGTGTACTGTGAACTTTCCACCCTTGTGGGATCTACTATTGGGACCTGTGTGGAGGCAGAGCATGACAGTAGAGTGTGTGTGAAAGACCAACACTGTTTACCCTATGCCAGGTCAGAACCAGAGCTAGTCATCAAGTATAGGGGCCCACCTGTCTCTGCTGCTTTAGATGTGGAGTTTCAAGTGTGCACCACCTTGACTGGGGTATTCATGTGTCTTCTGGGAATCCAGTTCACTGGATATAGACAAGAACTTCATAAACTCACCCATCCCTCAACACTGCATGGAAGTTATTAACATGAATGTGCAGATTTTCTAATACTTTCTTAATGAATATGGGATCTTTAGTTATGCATGACTGGCATGCATTTCTTTGCATGACTGACAACATTTTTAAATGACATTTTCCATCAACATTCAACTTTTATGAATCGATTATCCATTTTACTGATCATATCAAAACCAACATTTCATTCCATTCATTTAATTTTTAAATTTAAATTTCTTGCTTATACTCCTATATAGTTTGTTCTCTGTTTTCTGGTTTATCTTGTTGTATTTTTCTTATTTCATGACACGAATACTTTAGTTTATTTTTCTTTCTAAGGCAGATATTTACTACCACTTACTTCCCACTGACGAATGATTTATCTGACTTTTACATTCATTCAGTTCTAACTTTAATTTTCCCAAGTTTATCTCTTTTTTTGGTTTTTTGAGACAGGTTTTCTATGTGTAGCTTTGGAGCCTATCCTGACACTCACTCTGGAACCAGGCTGGCCTCGAACTCACAGAGATCCACCTTCCTCTGCCTCCTGAGAAATGGGATGAAAGGCATGTGCCACCAACACCTAGCCTGATTTTATCTTTTAACTCATGTATTATTTAGAAGCATGCACTTTAATTCCCTCCTCATCTTTGCAAATTATAAACAGTCTTGGAATGTTTTTCCCAATTGTGACTATCTGTACTATAGATTACACGTTGCATTGTGCAGCAGACTGTGAATGCTTATTAATGCCTTCAGTTCTCTGAACACCACAGGAGCGACCTTTATTGGGTCGCTCTGCTTTGCACATTCAGAGTAACAAGTAGAGAATGTCTTAAATCCATTACCTCAGATGTCAGAGGAGCGTTTTCTGGATGCACCTAGAGAGACTTAAGTAGGTAGTTTGTTGATGCCCTGTGTACAGTGAATTCTGAGACAAAACTTGGGGATCCAAGAAAACTAGCATCAGCCCTCAGCCAAAACAGTATAATGAAAATTAGGGGGATGGTCCCTCACATTCTTATGCTGGCTAGTGTTTTGTCTAATTTATTCAAGCCAGGGTCTGGGAAGAGGAACCTCAGCTGAGAAGATGCCTCCATCAGATTGTCCTGTAGGGGAGTCTGGGGACAGTTTCTTGATTAATGATAGATGTGAGAGGGCACAGACCACTATGGGCTGTGCCATCTCTGGAAAGTGGGTTGTAGGAAAGGAAGGCAGAGCTAGCAATGAGGGACAAGCCAGTAAGCAGCATTTTTCTCTAGCCCATGCTTTAATTCCAGCCTTCAGTTTCCTGTCTGGAGTTCCTGCCCTGACTTCCCTGCATGATGAAATGTAAGCTGTAAGATAAACCCTTACCTCCCCAATATGGGTTTGGTCATGGTGTTTATCACAGAAATAGAAAGGTAAGAAACTTGGCTCATGTGCTTTCTCCTTCTGGGCTTCTCCTTCAGCACATCATGAAGAACTGACATGCTGTGCCACAACAATGGACTACGAGCAGAGAACAACTCATCATGTCTCATTCCTCTTCTTACACTTACTAGGAATTTTATTCCTGTCCTCATGGGGGATATTCACTTTTTTTTAGTGACAGGCAGCACTTGGACTTGGAATTCAAGTCCAACTAGCATAAATCAGGAAGACTCTGTCTCAAAAATAAAATAATCTGGGGATATAATTTGGCAGGGGAATGCTTGCTTAGCACGTAGAGAGTCTTATGCTCAATCCTCAATAAAAAAATAAGAGAATCTACAAAAAAAACTCAAAGATAAGACTCTTCCTGTCACTGTCAGAGAGCATGCTGTTTGGAGATGTGTAAAACGAGAGCTGGCGGAACATTCCCCAGCCGGCAATGCCCCATCTCTCTAAATGACAGGACTTTTCCTAGAGCCATGCATACACTCAGTAAGTCCCTGGCTTGCTGAGGCCTGGAATAGTCTTGCCACCAATGCCTTTATGGGAAAAGAAAATTCTCCCTGAGTTATTGCAGAAAAATTCAATTGCTAGGGTAATTCAAGAAGCTGGGTAATTGTCCACAGGGCTGCAGGCTGTGGAAGTTTATGAGGACACAGATAATAGTCATGTGTTCCAAGTAGTCCCTGCAAGCAGTGAGGCTTTGTGAGAGGGCAAGGCCTATGATTCTGGGGGCTGTCAGTCTGCTACATGCTCCCATGTTCAAACAGTAAATCTAGAGAAAGACCTTGGTCTGTACCTATGCACCCTAGGGTGCAGCATCTAGTGGATTTTCCTCACTATCTCCTCACTCCATGTAGCTGTTCAGACATCAGAATGTAAGTAACAGCCTGTGGTAGATTGAAAGAAAATGCCCCCCAAAGGGAGGGGCACTGTCAGGATATATAGCCTTGTTGGAGGAATTTTGTCACTGTGGAGGTGGGCTTTGAGGTCACATATATACTCATGTCATGCACAGTGAGACATTTCCTTTCCTGTTCCCTGTAGATCAGGATGTCAAATTCTTAGTCCATTCTCCAACACCGTGCCTGCCTACATTCTGCCATGATGATAATGGTCTGAACCTCTGAAGTGTAGGCAAGATAATTAATTGTTTTCCTTTACAAGAGTTGCTGTGGTCATGGTACCTCTTCTCAGAAATAGAAAACCTAAAATATGGCTCTAACACTCTTTTCAACCAAACTACATTTATTCACTGTAACTTACAAACATCTAAAGTGATAATACCCTCCCACTCCTTGCCTCAAACCTCATCCCTGGCTTTATTATCCAGTGCTTCTATCCTCCTAGAACTTAGCACCAGCTGGAATAGCCCTGAGTGAGCATGAGCTCAGTGTGTTTTCTATATTGTTTTTTGGTATGGGGGTGCCGGGTAGAGGCAGAGTGAAATTCTGACTGCTTTGAGGGGACATCACACAGGGGGATCAGTGAGTCTTCTACCTCTTCCAGGTGCCTAGTGACTCAAACTTCTTCTGTGCCTGCAAGGGGTGAATGAGCTCCAGGGCTGAGAGTGGCCCTTCAAACATCCCATGACAAAGCCCTGATTTGGACTTCTCCAATGAGAGCTCGCTTATTTGATTTGTCAGTTTAGGATGGGCCAGGACTGAGGGAATTTATCTTTGAGATAAGGGTTTGGGGATACTAGCAGAGTCAGAGAGACCTGGATAGGGGCTCAAGTAGCCAGAGAGTTTCCATGGCACCAGCCTCTAGTGGGACCACAGGAGAAAGGACAAGCTGGGGAGCTCTTCTTTGTCCTCAATGGTTCTGCCCAGTGAATCCTGGAACTCCTCCATAGCAGAAACTCCTCTGAGGCTCATTGCACATCTGGACCCTGGGCGTTGGGGATGGGCTCATCTGCAATAGAGAATAGCAGAGGACCCAACATCTCCCAGTGAGGGTAAACACTGACAACTTTGGAAGTCAGTAAGCCTAGGCCCCCATATTTCTTCATTGGTAGCTTCAGGACACTGATGATCTAAAGAAGGCACTGGTGAGGAACCTTTCTGTGTACTGTCCCCTCTTTGGGGACCGTAGTCATCTCTCTTTGTGCCTTGGCAGACAGATGGTACAGAAGCATTGGAAAGTATCTGTGGGGCACCGGGATTCAGAGGTGGCCTCTTACAGCATTTCTTCTTCAAAGGCGGGCTGTGCTCCTCCAGTTA